>NC_139611.1:81098164-81328164 GCF_964270895.1 Podarcis filfolensis | reverse complement strand
GAATTATTGTATTTTAATATTTTGCTGGAACATAGCTGTCAACCTTCCCTTTTTTGGGAGGGAAATTCCCTTATTCCAGCGCCGTTTCCCGCTGCTATCCCGGATTGTTAGATATCCCGTAGACTGTCCCTGGGACAGGTGAGGCTGCTGATCCCTTATTTTCGAGGCTGCTGATCCCTCGTTTTCAAATCTGAAAGTTGACAGCTATGTGCTGGAAGCCACCCAGAGTGGCTGGGGAAACCCAGCCAGATAGGCGGCGTATAAATAATATATTATTATTATTATTATTATTATTATTATTATTATTATTATTATTATAGCATCTGCTTTTCAAGCAGAAGGTCCCAGGTTAAATCCCGCTTGAAATGCCGATGAGCTGCTGCCGGTCTGTGCAGACAATGCTAAGTGAGATGGACCAGCGGCCTGGCTCTGTGTTAAGCCTGCTTCCTCTGAAGCTGTGCAAGTCAAGTTCCCGCCCTCCCCGTTTCCAGAAAAAGGGCAGCCACAAAAAAGAGAGAGGCACAGGGTGGAAATGTTCAAGGGGGAACATATGTGCCATAGCCAGGGACCTTTCCATCTCTGCTTTCCATATGCTTCCAAACTAATCCCAGCTGCGCTTAGAGGAAACTTTTTTGCGGAGCTGAGGCAGAAACTTTGCCAGTACTCCGACCCAAATGAGCAAAACAGCCCTCCGTCCTTCGGCGTTTCTGCAGCAAGAAAACTAGGCCGAAGCGCTTCTGGGCTGTTCGTCCTGCACTTGATGTTATATGTTAATGATTATCCTGGCTACGTTAGAAACAAGGCCTTGACGTTTAATCAGGAAAGGAAACAAGGGAGTTTGTCCTTGTCCCTCATGCAGCAGTTGATTTCCTTTGTCCTTCGACCAAGAAGAATCCCCGCATTGTCCTAGATGAATGAGAATCTTCCAGGGTTATCCAGTGATAAAAAACAACAACTCCTAACGATAGTCCTGGTAATTGTTTTCATATCATATGATTTGGAATTGGGAAACAGGTTCTGGAGCTCAGATGAATTTCTGCTTCGCTTCCCCTACATCGCCCTGCCTTCCAATTCCTGTTTGTGACCCAGAGCTTTTATTTCCTGCTCTAAAGAAACGAGTTTAGGAATTAACGAATTCAAAGCGTCCTTGTATTCTGTGAGAAATTCCAGTGGTTGGCATAGAATCATTGAACATTCCCAGTAAACGCATAGAATTTCAAATTATTACTAGATAAGTCACTGGGATGTGGGCTTTTCTTTGGCCTGGTAATGGCTTTTCAAAATTTGTGTTATTTTAAAAAATTTTTAAAGGTTGTGCCTTATGGGTTAACATATTCTTATATATACAGAACACGTCTCCTGAGCTGGGTTCTCAGACTTCTGAAGGAAGAGACATCCGAAACAGGGAAGTCCATTTCTGAGGCGGTTCCACTTTTTTGCCTCTCTTAGGTTTGTGGGATGTGTCATCTCTCAATTCTTATTTTGTTCAGGCCTTACCTTTTCCATGAAATCTTGGGCCTTTCTCAGCTTTTCTCAAACTTTCCCAACTTTCCCCTCCTCGTCTGAAGTTCCACCTCCCAGCCCACACACCAGTGATTTGTTCCTCACGTGAACATGTGTGCAATTGCGCATAGTGTCATGATCTGTGGAGATGCACCCCCCAAAAAAGAGCTGGTGGTTCAAGCAAGGACATCTAAGTACTTCCTGGTTCCCCAGGCAGGCAGACAAGACAGCATGACAGGGGTAAGGCAAGGCAAAAGCCAGCACTTCAAAAGGTTTCAGGACCACAGAGAGCACTCTTAAGCCTCAAAGTCCTGGGGCAAATAGCTGGGTTTTGTTACATACCGTATTTTTCGCCCTATAGGGCGCACCTAGTTTTTTTGGGGGGGAAATAAAGAAAAAAAATTATTTTCCCCCCCCCAGGCGTGGGGCTGGGGCGGGGGAAGCCCGAGCTTCCCCCGACCCCAGAACAGGCTGCTATCCGCAAGCCTTGGGAGCCCGGCGGGAACTCCCGCCGGTCTCCCCAGGCTTGCGGATATCTGCCCGAAGCTCGGGGGCGCTGCTCAGCGCGCCCCAGGCTTCGGGATGCAGGCTGCTATCCGCAAGCCTGGGGAGACCGGCGGGAACTCCCACCAGTCTCCCCAGGCTTGCAGATATCTGCCCGAAGCCTGGAGAGCGAGAGGGGTTGGTGCGCACCGACCCCTCTCGCTCTCCAGGCTTCAGCGAAAGCCTGCATTCGCCCCATAGGACGCACACACATTTCCCCTTCATTTTTGGAGGGGAAAAAGTGCGTCCTATAGGGCGAAAAATACGGTAGTTAAGTAGTCCCAGACCCCATGAATGCAGCCACTTGACCAGCTAGCACCTTTGGCTGGCTCCTTCAAGGTAACGGGATTTCCAGTTGAAAGGATCTCCCCTGAAAGCTCTCTTGATCCCCTGAGTGGCCTGTGATTGGCTACCAGAGTCTGGCACAAGGTCTCCCAACTTGGGTCTCTAGCTGTTTTGGGACTACAGTTCCCATCATCACCACTGGCCCTGCTAGCTAGGGGTGATTGGAGTCCCACAACAGCTGGAGACCCAAGTTTCTGAAACCCTAGTAGAGCAGCAGAAGTGTCTCCTTAGGGCTGAAGGGAGAAGAGGCAGGCGCTGGTGTCTGCTGATCCACATGGGACAGACTGGGACATGGATCCATCTCCTCTAAGCTCCAGTTGCCAGAGCCCTGTGCCACCAATAAGGACTTATCCACATTTACTTTATGCCCCACTCTTTCCAGGCAAAGGTCCGTGCTTTAACACTCTGCGTCTGAGTGTTGTTTATTTTTTTGGCCCGGAGATTTCCCTGCGAAAACCTGCTCCATAAAGCTCAATTGGAGCAAATGTCAATTTGGGTTTTCTGCAGACCGACGTTTGCTCCAACTGAGCTTTAAAGAGCGGGTTTTTGCAGGGAAGTATCTGGAGCAAAAAGGAAGGTGCTTGAAAACGAGGTTTTAAAGCACGGACCATACTTGAAAAGAGCAGAGGAAAGTTAAGTGTAAAGGTAAAGTACCCTTGAACAGTTAAGTCCAGTCAAAGGCGACTATGGGGTGTGGTGTTCATCTCGCTTTCAGGCCGAGGTAGCCGGCATTTGTCCACAGACAGCTTTCCGGGTCATGTGGCCAGCATGACTAAACTGCTTCTGGCGCAATAGGACACTGTGATGAGTGCCAGAGCACATGGAAGTGCTGTTTACCTTCCCGCCTCAGTGGTATCTATTTATCTACTTGCACTGGTGTGTTTTCGAACTGCTAAGTTGGCAGAAACTGGGAGAAAGCAATGGGAGCTAACCCGTTGCATGGATTTGAACCACCGATCTTCCAATCAGCAAGTCCAAGAAGCTCAGTGGTTTATAAGCCCCTAAGTCCTAGTCTAGGGCCATGACACACATCCTTTTCCTCGAAACTGGAGTGCTAACACCAACAGGATGGGAACAGGACACTTTTGACCCTCTCCTCCCCTGAAAGCGTCCTGCTATTTTGTATTCAGCTGGTTGATATAAAATTGTTTTTCGTTTTAGAAGCTCTCTTGCACAGAATAGTGAAATGTTTGAGGGTCAAAAGTACAAGGCAATGTTTTGCACAGAAGGGTCAAAAGTTCAGCCTAGGCATCTGGAACTCAAAGGGAAATAGAAAATTAATTTTAATTCTCTTTTCCTTCAGATTGGCTTAAAGGTTGGAAAGGGAAATGAAAATACTGTACACAAGCTAGAAAACAGCATAGTTTATTGGAGAAGTAGAAGAGTTAGTTGTGGAGTTTGGAGCTTGAGCACGGAAAGAAAGAAAAAGAGATGAAACGCTTTAGGAATGCAGAAAATGTTAGGAGAGCACAGTGGGCATTGCAGCTGAAAGGAAAAGACTCCAAAAGGACCTAGAAGCTGAAGTGAAGGGTGCAAATGGATAATTATTGGCCCGGCTAGGGAGACAGATTAGAATAAGCATAGCTGTTTGCATTTATCTCTGTTTTCTATTTGCTTTTATTGGTAACTACACAAACTGTAAAATTTAGCTTGTTTTCTAAAATTAATTTCTCAATAATTATTTAATGTGCTGCCTTACTAAAACTTGTAAGTGAAAGCATACTTCGTTTTGGAAGGCCCCTGAACTGAGCCACCCGCTTGGTGAGTCCTTGCGCGCTATGCTGAACCGGCTCAGCGCGGAGTGGAGACTCGCTTCCGCGGCATTTGCAATCACGTCTGCGCATGTGCAAACACTGGAAATCACATCTGCACAGACGCCAGAAATCACAACTGCTCAGACGCGATCCAGCCCACAGAGCGATCTCCATGGGAGTGAACTGGCTCAGGCAAGGTAAACCTTGCCAACCCCTGGCCTAAGGGCAAGTAGTGTTCAAAATGGTGGCCCACATAGTCATCACTCAGATGATTGTTGACTCTGGTTGGCTGCCTATGGCCCTTGGCTTGTTGTTGACCATTCCAATAGGATCCCACTTGGCCTGAGGTCTCTCCCCACCCACGCCTCACTCAGGAGAAGCCTCCATCTTAGAAAAAGTGCCAGTGTGATGGCCTGGGATTCGGACTCAGAGGCTGAACCTGAGGAAACCCAGCCTGCACAGGAGTCCTCACCTCCAGAACCCGCTGGGCCAGGGCTGGGGCATGAGCCTGAAGGGTCCTCACCTGTGCTGGATCCTCAGGTGCAGGCACCAGCTGAGTCTGCTCTGGCTCCTGAGCTGATGGAGGACCCATTGCCTGCAGGTGCTCCACTCTCAGCCCCGTCAGAGGAAGCTGAGGTTGCCTCTGGGTCTGGTAACCCTACAGCCTCTCCTGAGCTGCAGAGGCTCAGGACAGAGAGGCGGAGGGAACTAAGTTCCCGCAGGAGGAGTGCTCGCCTCCAGGCCAGGAGAGGCGAGTCACCTGTGGACCGGGGTTGCCCCATGCCTCAGGGCAGATAAAAGCCAGCCAGCCCCAGTCCCAGGTTGCGGAAGCAACATTGTTGGTAGCCAGTTCCTGCCTGAACACTGTCCTGCCGGAGCTCCTGACCTCACCCGACTCCCTGCCTTGGACCCAGCTTCAGCTTTGATGGACTGCCTCCATACTGCACCCTCGACCTCGGACTGGACTCAAACCTCGCCTCACGGTTAACCCACGGGACCAGCACAGCCACCCACTTAGTGAGTCCCCACGCACTGTGCTGAACCGGCACAGCGCGGAGCGGGGATTCGCTTCCGCGGCACCAGAAATCGCGTCCGCGCATGTGCAAACACTGGAAATCACATCTGCGCAGACGCCAGAAATCACGTCTGCGCAGACACGATCTGGCCCACAGAGCGATCTCCACGGGAGTGAACTGGCTCAGGCAAGGTAAACCTTGCCGACCTCTGGCCTAAGTAGTGTTCAAAATGGCGGCCCACATAGTCATCACTCAGATGATTGTTGGCTCTGGTTGGCTGCCTATGGCCCTTGGCTTGTTATTAACCATTCCGATAGGATCCCACTTGGCCTGATGTCTGTCCCCACCTACGCCTCACTCTGGAGAAGCCTCCATCTTGGGAAAAGTGCCAGTTGACCAGGTTAATGTACCTTCACCGAGGGTTTTCCCCAGGGCCACCTTGTGGCGATCTATCATGACGTCTCGCAGCTTCTCCTTCAGCTCCTCGCTAATGCCCAGGCTGTTCACTGTCACAAGAAAAGGAAAAAAGAGAGAGAGGGTCACAGCACATTATGCACACGGCCATCATGGGGCCCACACCTCCAGGTCTCTGTCACAGACCGAGATGCAGGGTTTAAACAGGGGAGGATAGGGAAGGCGGCCTGATTTCTAAATGTAGTTGGAGAAGGGCTGGGGTGGTTAGTTGTTTGGCCCTTCGAAAAACAAGAGCCAGGGTCCTTCAAGCCTTCAAAGAAACCTCAACCAATAGGCCAGCCAAGATGCACCAGCCATTTTCATCCGCTGTTGCTGAGAGCATTTCACAGGTCCTTTGTGGCTTCCAGCCTAATTTTCTGATTGTCTGGGAGCCCTATTTAAGCTCTTTCAGCTCAGGTCATTCCTCTCACTTCTGAGCCAGCAAAACAAGAGTTTTCCAAACCAGAAAGGCCATCCCTTCTTGCTCTCACCTCCCCTTGCCAGGTGTCTAAGTTTTCTTTTCCAGTGGAGATGTTCCATTCTGTGGTTACTGAACACACAAAAAATCTTCATAGGGCTGTTTTGGGCCTGTTAAATCTTTCGTATTTTGTAAACCTTGGCATTCTCCCGAGTATGCAGATACAGTGGACGCTCGGGTTGCAAACGTGATCCGTGCAGGATGCACGTTCGCAACCCACGTCTGCGCACGTGCGGGTTGCGATTCAGCGCTTCTATGCATGCGCAAAGTGCAATTTAGCGCTTCTACGCATGCAGACCCCTGAAACCCAGAAGTAACCTGTTCCGGTACTTCTGGGTTTCGACGGTCCGCAATCCGAAAAGACGCAACCTGAAGCGGCTGTAACCCAAGGCATGACTGTACCTTCCTCTTCTTTCACAGCGGCCCTGATTTTCATTCAAATCCATCGGCACTCTCTACCTGAGCTCGCTTTTAGAGCGGCCCTTCAGTGAGGCGAGGTGAAGCCATTTGCCTCAGGCAGCAGATCTGGCCGCCTCATCGTCCTCTCCATCGCCAGCCCTGCTGGACTTTCGCCCATGATGCTGTGGCAGCGCAGGGGTGACGGTAGGGGCAGGAGGGGGCGGGATTTGTAGCGGTCACAGCAGTGGCATGGGTGTCATCAGGATGCAGCAAAACGACTTGGGCTCAACCCAGAATATTGGGCTCAACCCAGAAATAATAATGGGCAGTAATGCCTCTGTCCTGCTTCTCCAAATGTTGTCGAAAGCAGGTTTTAATATCAAACCGTTGCAGAGCCAAAGCGCCCTGCGTTAAGGAGCCTTCAAGGAGCAGCGGCCATGACTGAGGCAAAAGACGGGAAGAAGGCAGGCAGAACCACCAAATTAAGGAGACAATGGCTGACGTCTGTCGAAAAAAGAGCATCAGATGGTGTCTGTATATTGGGAATAACCTACAACTGTGGTGGAGGTGGGAGCATTCCTTGTTGGATCCTGGACCACAAGGTTTGGGCGCAATGCATGCTGGGTAGTTGGGAAAGGCGGACTCACTCCTTCCATGACACTCACAAGTGGCTTCGGTGGTCCGGCGGCTGTAGGATTTGCGGACTCGGTAGTGGACCACCAGCTCTCCCTGCTCCATGCTGGGTTCAAACGCCTCCCTGCAGAACGGGCAGGAGGAGAGAAACAGACAGTGAAAGAGGAGAAGCTACCGGAACCGGTGTCACAGAATGGTGAGATGGGGCCCTCAGTGGTCATCTAGTCCAACCCACTGCAATGCAGAAATCTCAACGAAAGCATCCATGGCAGGTATCCGTTCTCCACTTACCCATAGCGGGTTTCCTTCCTCCTCATCCGTGCCAGGAAGATGATTATGAAGGCGGCGGCAGCGGCGGCCGTGGCTATGGCAATTACCACGTACCACCAGTGCCAGGAGAAGGCAGGGGCGGTGGTTTCTACTACAGAGAAGGAAAGAGGAATAGGGGTCAATGGGAGGAGCCATTCCGGTTGGCCATCCAGCGCATCGCCTTGCGGGATGTGATACATAAGTAGAAGTCAAGTGCAACATTCCTTGTTTTCCTAGAGTGGACATGCGGGGGAATGTTTGGTCCAGCCAGTCGAAAACTTCCTGTTTCCTCCTGGGCTGGGACATACTTCCTTTGAATGTGACTAGAGGTGGGTGTGACCTTACCTGTCCAGGTAACAAAAGGACAAGGCACACAGCACTCTCTCTTTGCCTTCTTCCATTGTTGGAGCAGTTTTTAGCTAGAGATGCTCTGGTGGTTTCCAGCCAACAGAGGACACTGGGATTATCCCCATATGGGACAGCTCCACATACTTTGTAACTAAGTCTGCCTTCAGGGATCCAACTGTGAACTGATGGTGCTGTGAGTAAACTTCTTTTATCGACTCTCAATAAGATTGTTGTGTGTTTATTCTTTTAAGAGGGATAAAAAGGGAACTTACCAGGAACACACAATTCAATACTGAATTGTATGGTATTGAGAGGCTTACACAAGCCTGCAACCAGCTACCTGCTGTGCATTAAAAGGGGAATGTAAAACTCTGCTAAGTAAAGGAACTTGCTAGCGCAAGTTAGGAAGGATATTAATAAACAATATATCCTCTCCTGCCTCCCTGAACATTCCCACATACCTTTCCCTGCCTCAGCTGTGCACACGACATACATTTAAAGCACCTAAGTTTTCCCCAGAGAATCCTGGGAATTGTAGTTTACTGCAAGCACCCTAAACAAACTACATTTCCCAGGATTCTTTGGAGTGGAGGGCAATGTGCTTTAAGTGTACGGTCAGTAGGCAGCCCCTGTTACTGTTTAAACTGGAAGAACAGAGGAGAGAATCCATTGACCGAATCTGGGACCAAGTACGATGCTGAGGGGAAGATGAGGGGATCTCCTAGTTTTTTGGCAGCCGGACGAGTTCTCCTTAGAAACCAGGATGGATAAAAATCAATGATTTTTTTTTTTTAAATCAGATTTTTTAAAATTAAAATTGGATTTTTAAAATAAAATGCTTTTGGAGGAAAAATCTTTCTAAAGATAGTTTTCTATTTAAGTTGCATTGTAGTCCAAAGGCTATTCATCAGGAAATAAGGATTTAAGTTTTTCATGTGTGCTAAAACTCAGTCTAAGGTTTTTTTGTTTTGTGTTTTTAAATCGTCAGTTAACAAACATCAGTTAACAAACATGGATACATGTGCTATAATGTTATTGTTTTAGTTAAGAAAATTGTTTAAATTGTTATTAAGGAAATGATTTTTCTCTTTCCAATTAAGTACAGCAGAAAAGTTGTCCAAATATAAACAGTTAACTTATTAAACCTCACAATAATTTCATAATTATCTGTCAATGTATTATTAGTAGTATAACCAAATCAGTAATTTTTGATATAACTATAAAAACTACTCTGAAAATTTATTATTCCAAAACCGAAACCTTCATCTGGTTGTAAATATTAAGATTATACCAGCAAGAATGAGTCTTTCTGTAAAAAATAATAATGATTTAAATGAAGTCTTACTGACTAGTGATTTAAATAAAATTCACCCTGTTAGAAACCAACACTTCTGTGATGGGATGGTGAGCTGCTTGTGCGTAAAATCCTGATCCCTCAGAGTTTGGCTAAGTTCCCAAACCTCTGTCTGTGATGGAGCTCCTTAAGCATGGCTCCATCAATCGCTCGTTGAATCGGACAGTGGGCGTTTACGGAACTTCTTCCAGCATAAAAGCTCCTTAACGGAAACGCGTCTTCTGGACTCTCGGCGTGACAGTTTCCGCCGAGGAGTGGGTGTCCCTACGGGAGGTCCTGAAACCTCTCCACTGTTCTCGCTTGAAGTATCTCCGAGCCCTCCCTCCGACTCACTTTCCCTTGTAACTCCACTTCTCCCCCTGCTGGTCCCCTCCTCCGCTGAGTGGTCTCTCTCACCCTCCATGAGCCCTTTCACCTCCTTCGCCTCAGATGACAGTTCCCTGACATCCACCTCCCCTCTAGGGCCCCCTTCACCCCCTTCCCTCCCCTCCTCTGCGGGAGGCGAGGGAGCAAAACCCCTGAAGGAACCTCCCTCATCTTCCGAAGTTTCGAACACTTCCCTCCACCTTTTGCTGTTCCCGGTTTCCAAGTACCCCTCCTCCTCGGAGTCTGTACCCCCTTCCAACTCCGATTCCCTGAATCCCTCCAGTTCCTCCTCATCGTCGGTGGTGCCAAAGTACTCCCTCCGGAACCTCGCTACTGTCTGAGGTTTCCTGGGGAACCTTTGGTGGAACGTTTCGATCAAGACCTCGTCATGGACCTCCTCTGCCTTCACCCAGGTGTTTTCCGACTCCGGTTCCCCTTCCCACGCGACCAAATACTCCACCTGATTACCCTTCCACCTGGAGTCGATGATTTCCGCCACATAGTTGCGGCTTTCCCTTTCTTCTATGGCTGGCCCCCGTGTGGACACCCCTTCACCTTCCCCCCTGTATGGTGACAGTAATGACCTGTGGAATACTGGGTGCAGTTTCATGTGGTTCGGTAACCGGAGTCTGAAAGCCACTGGGTTGACCTGTTGGATGACCTCAAATGGTCCCAATCTTTTGGGTCTCAATTTCTTGCAACTCCCCTTGAACGGCAACCCTTGGGTTGATAGCCAGACCCGACTCCCCACCCTAATTGTTTCACCTTCCCTTCTGCTCTTGTCTGCCTGCCTCTTATATTCTTCTTTGGCCCTTTCTAAGTTGTGTTGGAGTTGACGATGGATCGCTTCCATTTCTTCTACAAAAAGTTCAGCGGCCGGAACACTCCATCTCTCTCCTCCTTCCCCTGGAAACGCCCTGGGGTGGCACCCATAATTAGCCAAAAAGGGGCTCATCCCTGTGGACACATTCTCTGCATTATTGTAAGCAAATTCCGCTAGTGCCAACTTTTCGACCCAATCGTTTTCTCTGTCATTGACATAACACCTCAGGTATTGTTGAAGGATACCGTTTGCCCTCTCCGCCTGCCCATTGGTCTCAGGGTGCCTGGCAGTCGAAAAGTTGACCTCTACGTGCAACAAGCTCATAAGCTTCCTCCAGAATCTGGACGTGAACTGTTTCCCTCTGTCGGAAACCAGCCTCAAGGGGGCGCCATGCAGCCTAAAAATATGTTCTACAAACAATTTTGCTGTCTCTTCCGCCGTGACTGCATGTGAGCAAGCTACAAAGTGACCCATCTTAGTTAACTGGTCTACTACGACTAGTATGGCGGTTTTCCCCTGGGATTTGGGCAGATCAGTCATAAAATCTATCGACACCGCCTCCCACGATCGTTCTGGTGTGGGTAACGGTTCTAATAACCCCGCTGGTGCCCGCCTTTCTCCTTTGGCTCTCTGGCATTGGTCACACCTTCTCACATCCTCCCGTACATCCTCCCTCACCTTGGGCCACCAAAACTCCCTGGTCACCAACCACATGGTCTTGTGTTGCCCAAAATGCCCCGCTGTGGGATTGTCGTGCAGCTGTTTGAGTACTCTCCCCCTCAATTCCCCTTCGGGTATATATAGCGCCCCTTTGTAATACAATGCCCCGTTTCTTTCTTCAAAACCTCCGGGGTCTTCTCCCTCTCTCCTTAAACCTCTGAGCTTCTCCTGGGCGTACTCATCATTTACCGTTCCCTCTACCAGTTCTCTTTGCCCCACCCAGGCCGCACCACACACCCAGTGGTCCTCTGGGATAATATGTCTCTCTTCTGGCGCTCCCTCCCCCTCCAAATATTCAGGTTTGCGAGAGAGAGCGTCCGCTCTGATGTTTTCTGGACCTGGCACATAGCAGATTTCAAAATGGAATTTGGAGAACTCCTGGGCCCATCTCACTTGTCGTTGGTTGAGCACTCGTGCCGTTCTCCAATACTCCAAATTCTTGTGGTCCGTACACACTTGCACCTTATGCTGTGCGCCAATTAGTAAGTGTCTCCATCTCCGGAACGCTTCGTGAATGGCGAGTAGTTCTCGGTCATATACCGTGTAATTCCTCTCGGATTTGTTCAGCTTACGCGAAAAGAAGGCACACGGTCTCCATTCCGACTTATTGCTCCCTGGCTGAAGCAGCACCGCCCCCACCGCCCGGTCTGAGGCATCAGTTTCCACTCTCATGGGTTTTTGTAAATCCACATGCAGGAGCTGTTCTTCCGAAGCGAATGCCTTTTTCAATTCCTCAAAAGCGTGCTCCGCCTCCGCCATCCAAACGAATTTCTTCTTGCTGCTTAGACAGTCCGTGATGGGAGCCGTTAAGTGGGCAAAGTTCTTGATGAATTTACGGTAAAAGTTCCCAAACCCTAAGAACCTTTGCACATCTTTTTTCGTTTTCGGTGTCTTCCATTCCAGCACCGCCTGTACCTTGCCTGGATCCATGGCTAATCCCTTGTCTGATAAGCGGTACCCCAGGAATTCCACCTCCTTGGCGTGGAACTGACACTTCTCCAATTTCACCCACAACTGGTTTGCTTGCAGCTGGCTCAGCACTTCCCTGACATCCTTTACATGCTGCTCCTCATTCTCTGAATATATCAGCACGTCATCGAGGAAGGCCACGCAATTCTTGTAGAGCAAAGGTCCCAGTACATGGTTCATGAGCGATTGAAAACAGGCGGAGCCTGCTTGTAATCCAAAGGGCATAACGAGATATTCGAAAGCCCCTAGGGGGGTGAACATCGTTGTCTTCCATTCATCCCCCTTCTTTATTCGTATCAGGTTGTACGCTCCTCTCAGGTCCAGTTTCGTGAATATCTTTCCCTTCCTCACCCTGGTCAAAATGTCATCAATCCTGGGCATGGGGAAAGTCACTGGTTCTGACACGGCATTTAGCCGCCGGTAGTCCACGATCAATCTCGGTTTATCCGTGTTTTTTTTGTCCACAAAAAACACTGGGCTGCCCCCCACCGCTCTGGACTCTCTGATGAAACCTCTCTTCAGGTTTTTGTCAATAAACTCCCTCAACTCCTGCATTTCCCTGTCTGACATGGCGTACAGCTTGCCCACGGGGAGCTGGGCCCCAGGGACCAGGTTAATTTGGCAGTCAAAGTCTCTATGCGGTGGTAGTTTATCTGCTTCCCTTTCGCTGAAGACCTTGCTCAGGTCAGCGTATTGTTTGGGCACCTTCCCTTTGTCCGCTACTTCCATCCCTGCTAGGGAGGCTTTTGCCCCTTCTGGCACCTTTCCCTCTTTGCAGTGTTCCAGGCAATGTGCTGACCCAAAGGAGACCACTCTCTGATGCCAGCCCACTAGCGGGTCATGCAACGCTAGCCAGCTCATTCCCAAAATGACTGGCGCCCCTCCCAGGGTGGCTACATTGAACGCTATCCTTTCAGTGTGCCTTGCCACCCTCATAACCATTGGGACGGTCTGTAGGCTAACTTCTCCCCCCAACAGCTCCCTCCCATCGATCGTGGTGACCTGCAGGGGGTTGCTTAAAGGGAGTGTCTGTATCTGGTGTTCAGCTGCAAACTCCTTGCTCATAAAATTACAGGAGCTGCCTGAGTCCAACAGCGCCTTGGTCTTTAGTGGGTATCCGTTTGCCAGATCTAGCAGCACCTCTATTACTAGAGCTGGTCTTGGAGGTTCCGGAGTGGGCACTTTTACTGCTCCTTGGCCTGTCTGCAGTGCCCTGACAGTGGCAGACAGGCGTTGGCTTTTACTGGCTCCTGGACTTCCTCCTCCTTCCCCCCAACAGCTCCCGCCATCCCTTGCCATTCCTTTCTTTGTGGGCAGACTCTGGCAAAGTGACCTGGCTGCTGGCAGAGGTAACATTTCTTGGCGCTCTTTCCCTCCTTCTTCCTCCCTTCACTGGGATTTGAAACTGCGCGCGCGCGCACTGTTCCAACTTCCATCGGCTCTCCGGGCGGGAAACTGGGTTCTGGAATCTCTGGAATGCGGAAATCCCTCCAACGCTCTCCTTTCCCCTCCCGCTTCTCCAAGGCTCTTGCCTCCTGGCGTGCTCCAATGGTCAGCGCTGATTTGGTCAGCTGGTCCATAGACTCCGCCCTGGGCGCCCGGGAAAGTTCGTCTTTCACCGCCGAAGAAAGCCCCTCTTCAAAGAGCATTTGAATGGGTTCCGCCGATAGGTCCCACCCCAATTTATGTATCAACATTGTAAACTCAGTCCAGTACTCACGAACCGATCGGCCCCCCTGTTTGCAAGCCATCAATTGTCTGCGCACCAGTCCCTGTTCAATCTCGCTGGAAAACATCAAATCCATGGCGCGAAAAAACTTCCTCGCGTCCTTCAGCATGTCACTATTCCCTGCCATCAGGGGCCGGACCCAGTCTCTCGCCCCCCCTTCGAGATGGCCAATCACAAACGCCACTTGCGATGCCTCATCGGGAAAGTCGTTAAACTGCAGTTCGAGAGCATACTGCATCTCTGTCCTAAAGGCTTGGTAGTTCCTGGGGTCCCCCCCAAACTTCTGCACCATTCCTGGCATCTTTCTTGCTAGTGTAGCGCCTTTTGCCTTTTCTGCATCCTGCGCCCTCCTTTCTTCTAGCCTCGCCGTTTGCATTGCTAGCTGGAGTTCCAAAACTCTGTACCTTTCTTCCAGAGTCGGACCTTCTCCAGCTCCTGCTGCTCCTCCGGCTCCGGCTGGGTTGCTCATGATGCCTCTCTGCACAAGCTGCTTTCAGGGACTGTCCGATTGCTTTGATGGGATGGTGAGCTGCTTGTGCGTAAAATCCTGATCCCTCAGAGTTTGGCTAAGTTCCCAAACCTCTGTCTGTGATGGAGCTCCTTAAGCATGGCTCCATCAATCGCTCGTTGAATCGGACAGTGGGCGTTTACGGAACTTCTTCCAGCATAAAAGCTCCTTAACGGAAACGCGTCTTCTGAACTCTCGGCATGACAGTTTCCGCCGAGGAGTGGGTGTCCCTACGGGAGGTCCTGAAACCTCTCCACTGTTCTCGCTTGAAGTATCTCCGAGCCCTCCCTCCGACTCACTTTCCCTTGTAACTCCACTTCTCCCCCTGCTGGTCCCCTCCTCCGCTGAGTGGTCTCTCTCACCCTCCATGAGCCCTTTCACCTCCTTCGCCTCAGATGACAGTTCCCTGACAACTTCCTACACCACTTCAGGCTGTGACATTTGAAAACAACTGCCCCACATCCCAAAATCTTAATCCAGTTCACAGTCTTGGACTGGAAAGAAGTGTGTGATTCTGTCAGTCAAACTTGGCCTTGAGAATCTTCCGGCGAAAGTTCAATATAAAATTTCCATGAAAACAAATTGTAACCAAATTCAATAAAAATCCCAGTTGGAACTGAACTTTTAGGAAAGTTTAGGAATCCCCTGCACTATCTGCTTGGTCCTTTCCAATCCTTTTGTTCAGATGTTTCCTGCAGCCAAAGCAGGTGTGTCTGTGTCACAAAAATTGAAAATATCCTAATCAAAATGGGAATGCAGGTGGAAAGCAAATATGCAGTCTTCCCCACGTCCCCATCTTCCTCCCTGCCAATAGTCACAAAACACACAAACCCTTGCAGCTCCTTCTCCTCCTAGAGGAGCCATTTTGAAAAAGGAGAGCAATGTCGCCCTCAAGCCTGGTCACGAGGTATTGCCTACACTGGGGAACTTTTAGAAAACAAAGTTTTAATTTATTCTTAATATCACAAGAGAGAAGCCAAAACAAAACAAAACAAAACAAAACAAAACAAAACAAAACAAAACAAAACAAAACAAAACAAGATATAATCAAATTAGAGACGAGCCTTTAATATGTTACTATATTTGCATTCCAAGTCTGATTTGGTAAATCTCCCCTGGAAAGACTAATGTTTGATGCAACCGGCCTGGGAAAATTAATGAGCAGACGCCTAGAACTGATTTCATCGGAACTGAGAGAAGATGGCGGCTGCCAGCAGGGAAAATATTTTTGGATTGATTCAGCAGAAATACCAGCATGTGAGGGGATGCTGCATGGACAGGGGGGTATCATACACATAAAATCCACACAGAAACACATCATTTTACTTCAACTCGCTTGTGGAAACAACTCAAAGACCGTGAAAGAAGGAAAACAACAGGAAGTTTTAAAGGAACTATTAGAAATGACTATCAAAAGCAGCAGAGATAAGAGATGATCAAAGCCGCCCCCCCAACTTGACGCATGGGAAGTCCCAGCAAAAAAATTATAATTTGGCAGAATATTTGGATTATTTGATATGTATATGTATAATTTGGAATATTTAATGTGATTTGATTGGATTGTTAAAATGGAAAACTTAATAAAAATGATTTTTTTAAAAAAAATATAATCAAATTAGCCAACACCAAGAGAAAGAAAGAAGGAAAGCAGATTTCCAGAACAAAGTGCTCTCTGGAATGTTCTAGAAGGAAACGGCACCGCCTCTCATTCCCCGATGCTGCCCATCCCAAAATCCCAAATCATTTCTGTAGGTTGCGGGTAGAGTGTTATGCACTGTTCTTACCTGGCTGGGGTTGCGGTAGTTCATCTGTAAAAGAGAAAAAACAATATATAAATTATTTGAATATGGTCTCCCTCCAAACCAAATGTCAGCGTCAAGCTTCCGCCAACAGGGCCTCAGGCCGTTTTTCTGGGGACATCAAAGAGAATCAAAACTCCTAAAGCAGAAAGCACGGGTCCTGTTTTATAACCAGCTTCAGTTTCTGTGACTCCGCCAGGCGCCAGAAGCCATCGTAACAAGAAGTGGGATACAAATTAGAAGCAGGAGATCCTGCTAGATCAGAACCAGGACTGAGATCAGGAATTGCCCAACACAGAACCATTCTTAGAAAGCAGGAAACTGAAGGCTGGGCCAGAAGAATGAAACAAAACAAAAAGAGAGATCAAATGATCGTTTTGGAAGAACCACCAAGGAGTTGGGAAACAGTTGGGAACAGTTAAGGAAAGGACTTTAAAAACAAAACAAAAAAAACTTATTTTTTTGGCAGCCAAATGATTCCCCCATATCTCATATGATACACTTAGAAAGATATGCAGGAATAATTGGCTATGAAAACGGAACTTTATTTATTTCAAGTAGCCCTTAACCGGTTTCATCATTCTGGGTCTGAACTCTTTGGACCGTATCCTACGTTAGTCATAGTCGACCCCTTGGGCAGCATCCAAGGAAACAAATTATGCTGTTATGTAACTTCCCCCACCCTCTCCTTTCCCTGTGCTTCTGTTATTTGCCACAACACTAAAGCTTGTGAGGGAAACCCACCCACCCCCGCCAAAAAAATAAATACACATTATCTCGTATTCCTTACCGACATCCCCAGTTGAAACCATGATGGCTTTGCTCCAGGGACCATCTCCTGCTTGTGTGTAGGCCGCGACACGGACGGTCAGATTGTGTACTGTTTTGTTCAGGTTCAAGACAGTCTCGTTGGTCAGCCCCACGTCCACAACCACCTGGTGGGGGGAGAGGGTGGCGAAAACGCCAGGCGGGGGATTAGGAAGATGGCGGGTGATGGCTCAGGATAATTACAGGGAAGTCAATGGGGAGGGTGCCCTCTCCAGTCCTGAGAAAGGAGGTGCTCACCTCGGGCGAGTCGCCGCTTTGACAGACCAGCTTGTATCCGCGTATGATCCCGTTGATGACGCCACGCGGCTCTCGCCACTGCACGATGGTGCAGGTGCCATTCTGAGTGGCCATGATGTTCTCTGGTGCAGTGGTGGGCACTGCCGCGGAAAAGTGTACGTTACAATGGAAACACTGCGGCCATGACCCTTTCTCATTAGCCACAAAGAGGCGTCAGGCAAGCGGCTATAGCCCAGTCTCAGCCACTTGACTGGTAACAACCATTGTCTAAGCTTCTAAACCACTTATTTTCAAACTTATTTTCCTCTGAGCCACACTTTCAGATAACTGTTTGCTCGAGCCACACCAATTTTTTTCTATTGATAAGAAATGCATTGGAAAACAAAAAAGAAACACTCCTAGCAGAGTTTGATTTATAACATAAAATACAACTATTATATATGATATGATTGTGGGACGTCCGGAAAGTATAAAACAAAGCAGCTACATAAGAACGCGAATCACTCCCAAAATACAATGATAAATGAACCTCTTATGCATGGACTTTAAGTGTGTATAGCAATTCAGTGAGAGAGGTGAGGTTGCTTTTGCCAGGTAATCTCATTTTTATCAGTTCAAATTCGAGAGAAACTCTCATGAACACAAAAAAAGCAGTCCTCTTTTCTGATCTTTCATATTTGTCCGAGTTGAAAATCCCTGTTCAGAACAATAAGTTGTGGAGAAATCATTTTGGTACTATCCTATCCTAATGTTTAAATGTTTCTTTGATTGCCCTTGAATCTTCCAGCTACAACTGCTTTCCTCTCCCACCAAGCCACAGTGGCATGCCACATTCTTTGAGAACCACTGTTACTCTCTAAACCAATGTTTCCCAACCTTGGGTCTCCAGCTGTTTTCGAACTAAAGTCCCCATCATCCCTGACCACTGGCCTTGCTAGCTAGGGGTGATGGGAGTTGTAGTCCAAAAACAGCTGGGAAACTCTGACTCTAAACCAGCCTTTCTCAACCTTGGGTTTTTGGACTACAACAGGGGTAGGCAACCTAAGGCCCAGAGGCCGGATGCGGCCCAATTGCCTTCTCAATCTGGCTCGCAGATGCTCCGGGAATCAGCGTGTTTTCACATGAGTAGAATGTGTCCTTTTATTTAAAATCCACATCTGGGTTATTTGTGGGATCTGCCTGGTGTTTTTACATGAGTAGAATGTGTGCTTTTATTTAAAATGCATCTCTGGGTTATTTGTGGGACATAGGAATTTGTTCATTTCCCCCCAAAAAATATAGTCCAGCCCACCACTTGGTCTGAGGGACAGTGGACCGGCCCACGGCTGAAAAAGGTTGCTGACCCCTGGACTAGAACTCCCATCATCCCTGCCAGCTAGGGATGATGGCAGTTGTAGTCCAAAACATTTGAAGACCCAAGGTTGGGAAAACCCTGCTCTAAACCATGCATTAGGCCCCCTCCATCTTCCTGGCTTCCAAGCTGGCCCCTCTCTAAGTTCAGAGACAACCTGTGGCCTTTCGGATGTTGCTTGGACCCCAACTCCCATAAGGCCCAGTTAGCATGTCCTACAGCCAGGAGGCTGATGGGAGTTGTAGTCTAGCATCATCTGGTTCCTCATTCAAGCAGAACCCCTCTGTGATTTCCCTTCTCCTCCGAGAGATCAAGGCAGAACCCAGAAGGATCGACCACCTACTCTCCCCCCCCCAACTCCCATTTCAAGCTCACCTCCTTCCAGGGTTTCCATAGCAACCCAGTGGGTCCACGGGGAGTTGCCCTCTCGGGAGCGACAGGACACCCGCACGTGGTAGGTGGTGAAGGGGCTCAAGCCATCCAGGGTGTGGCTGAACGGGGGGACGTGGAGGTTCTGGTTATAGAGTTCCCGGTCCGACACGGTGCTGAGGTCCTCGTCCGAGCGCACAGCCTGGGGAAAAGGGGCAGGGGTAAGGATTTGAGGACGGCAAGGCAGCCTGTGCCGGGGATGGGTTGATGGGGCAGGAGTTAGGAACATATTATGCTCTACAATAATCTAGCTGAGATTCCTGTCTTGCATGAGACGCCCCTCTGGGCATAGAAGCCGACTCCTAGGGGACCCCACCTTTTTTTTTAGGGGGCTAAACCCCCCCCCCAAAAAGTTGATGGGCATTGCCATTCAAATATTGTGTGTGCACTGCACAACATGACTGATTTTGTGGGGCGGGGCTTACCTCCCTCCTCCTCAATGTTTTATTCAAGTTGGCACCCCTGCCTCTGGGACACCGTCCAACTATACAATTCTGTGATTCTATATGAAGCCTCCTTGGACCGTGTAACAACATTGAAGAATTAAAAAAAGAAAAGAAAACTCCCCCTCCCCTCTGCAGTGGAACAGTCCAGGATTTTTGCCGACTGCATAATGTGTACATCGGCTCAAAGGCTCGATCTCTGCGGCGGAATTCCAGACTGTACCACTTTGCGGTGCAGGTGGCACGTCACACTTTTTTAAAGCTCCATGTTGAAGCTCTCCTCCATTGGAGAAATTTAAAAGATTTGCCGATTTCCCAAAATTCCCCCCCAGACACTAATTTCGTCATTGGAATCCCAGACATGTCTGGAAAGAGCCGAACATAGGGCAACCCTACATTAGGACATGTGAGAGACCAGGGTTCGAATGCCCACATGGCCATAACGCTCACTGGGTGTCTTTTGGCCAATCACTGCCTCTCAACCTCACCTACCTCACAGGGCTGTTGTGAGGAAGAGGAGCCACCACCTTGAGCAAATTGAATAAAGGTAAAGTAAAGGTAAAGGGACCCCTGACCATTAGGTCCAGTCATGGCCGACTCTGGGGTTGCGGCGCTCATCTCGCTTTATTGGCCAAGGGAGCCGGCGTACAGCTTCCGGGTCATGCGGCCAGCATGACTAAGCCGCTTCTGGCGAACCAGAGCAGCGCACGGAAACGCCATTTACCTTCCCGCCAGAGTGGTACCTATTTATCTACTTGCACTTTGACGTGCTTTCGAACTGCTAGGTTGGCAGGAGCTGGGACCCAGCAACGGGAGCTCACCCTGTCATGGGGATTCGAACCCCCGACCTTCTCATCGGCAAGTCCTAGGCTCTGTGGTTTACCCACCCATGTCCCTACTTGAATAAATACATGCAATTAAATAATAAAAGTTCACTAACACAACGCGGAGGACTTTTGTCTCAGAGGCACCTGCCTTCTGCTCTTGAGCAGTTTGCTTTGTTTTATGTGGAGAAAACATTCAAAACCTGCGCCCACCCGAACCCCAAACTGGTACAGATCACTCTGCCACCTCAGGCCCTAGAAGGGGATGGACGGATGGCCCCATATTTGAACCCCCTGCCCCCTTGCTATCAGTTTTGTTTCCTGGCCTCTGCAATCCCTTTTCGAGGCTCTTTCAGTTCCCTGTTCCTGGGAGCTTGTCACACGTCATGAGGGCATCCGGTTGGACATTTGAGAGAAGCAGAAGCTGGCCAGGAAATGGCTCCTAAAAATAAAAGCATTCCCTCGAAGGGCAGGGGCGAAAGTGGCCGAGTGAGGCATCCTTCCTCAAAATAGTTGGGCGAGGGAACTTGGGCAGGCTTCAAGGCTTCCCTTCTTACCTGGATGGTGCAGAACTCAAGAGCATAGGCCCCGCTCGGTCCTGGTTCCCACGTCACTTCCAGGTGGTGGTCGCTACGATGCAGAAGGGATAAGGCGCTTGGCCGCCCAGGTACCACTAGAGGGAAGATGTAAGAGAGCAGGTGGATGATATACCACAAGAGCTTATGCAGAGGAAAGTCAAAAAGAGGGTTTTTAGAGCGTGGCCCTATGCATGTTTACTCAGACGTAATAATAATAATAATAATAATAATAATAATAATAATAATAATAATAAAAAATTTTATTTATATCCCGCCCTCCCCAGCCGAAGCCGGGCTCAGGGCGGCTAACAACAATCAAATAATCAAACAACCAAATAATCCAACATTCTAAAAACATTTCATTATAAAAATTAATTAAAATCAAATTAATGGCAACCGTTAAGCAAAATTCTGTGCAGGTTGCCAGAGGAGGGAGTCAGACTGGGCCCTGACCAAAGGTCTGACGGAACAACTCTGTCTTGCAGGCCCTGCGGAAAGATGTCAGGTCCCGCAGGGCCCTAGTCTCTTGTGACAGAGCGTTCCACCAGATCGGGGCCACGGCCGAAAAAGCCCTGGCTCTGGTTGAGGCCAGCCTAACCTCTCTGAGGCCTGGGACCTTCAGGATGTTTTTATTTGCAGACCGTAGGTTCCTCTGTGGGGCATACCAGGAGAGGCGGTCCCGTAGGTACGAGGGTCCTAGGCCGTATAGGGCTTTAAAGGTTAAAACCAGCACCTTAAACCTGATCCTGTACTCCAGCGGGGTCAGCGGGGCCTATGTATTTGTGATTAGGATACAGGCTCCTTCTCACGGGCTTGTTCATTGCTGTGATCCAGAAGTTGTCAAGAATACAAGGATTCCGTTTATAAAATACTTTACTGATAACCCTGAACAACAGCAACTACCAAAACCACAGATTGGACTTTGGCAAACTTAACTGAATTTATCTGTTCCTAGAGGGACGAGGGGGACGAGTTGGGGTTTTGTTTTTGCATCTTTTCTCTCTCTCTCTTTTTGGTAATTGTTATATATTGCAGATCAATAAAACTTTATTTAAAAAAGAATACTCGGGCAATTACACGAAGCACATTTATTGCGCCAGCTACCTTTCGAAACGCATGCCAAGGAATCCCTGCCAATGGAAAGCTAGCATTTCTAGGATAAAGGTTTCATCTTAAGCCTTATGCTCAACATGCTAGTTTTCTACTTGCAGGGAATTTTGGTGTGTGTGTGTGTGTGTGTGTGTCAGTAATGATCCAAATCTGCAATCTGAAAGTAGCATGCGCTCCTCCTATAAACTCAGGGCAACTTGCCAAGTTAAAAAAGGATCTTTGTGTTGTATATTTGCATTTGAAGTCCGGGTTTTTAAAAATGTAAATTGCATCAGCTGCGGAAGGGGAATGCTACTTAACAGGATCAGAGAAGGTGTAGGGTGTGTGTGTGTGTGTGTGTGTGTGTGTGTGTGTGTGTGGACACCTTCCCTTTCCTCCTCTCCTATGGTCCTGATGAACATTCCTGCACTGAAGCGAGTATATTCACTGAGAGGAATTCTCCCTAAGCAAAAAAACCTAGCTTCGTAAATGGGGTTTTCCTCCAGAATTGCAGCAGGGGGAGGAACTTCCCCTCTGTGTCTGCACAGATCCCATTAATTATCACACACACCAGCTGACAGTGTTTGCATTGTTCAAAACTTCCATGTTAAATCCAAATATGCATTTAGCTTCACCCTCACAGTGTACCTAAAGCAGTTGTGCTGCGGCCTTGGCAAAGGTCTCCGTTTGCTCTAGGAATGCACCCCACAACTTATCCTCTCACCTGTCACCTTTGCAGTCCGAGATGTGCCCACCCCCTTATCGTTGTGGGCCTCGCATGAGAATGATGCGCTGTGATTCAGACCTGAGAGACGAAAGGAGGCACAAAAGTAGATATATTTAGTCAGTATCCACAGCAGCCTTGTTTTAAAACGCAATGATTATTAGCATATCTGTTCCGGTTTTAGGTCTAAGGCGATTTTACGTTCCTAAGCTCATGAATCTTCGCAGTGTTTTTGTGAAGTCATTTGCGCTCCCAGCTTACAGAGCGCTGCATGTTCATTATTTATAACCTAGGTTGCCAGGTGAATTTAAGACTGAGCGGAGACTTAAATCTCTCTCTCCCAGGCCCAAGTCTCACCCTCTACTCCACAAGGCAGTACTCAGGACCTCTCAGTTTTTGCCTTGCAAATCCAGCATCCCTGTAAAGTAGCTAATCTTCCCATTTTACAGACCTGGAAAGGAGACTGAGTTGTTAACCAGATAAATTATAGGGGAACAGGAAGAGCAAGCCCATGCTCAAACTATGGAGGGAGGTAGAGGTGGTAGTACCATTTGTGTGTTGAGGTCCCTTAATAAAATCCACCAAGGCAAGACCTCCTCTCCTGTTATTTGAGCCCCAGAATAAACTCATATATTCCACACCTAGCATGACATTCTGGGTACTTCTCAAGAGCACACTGTGGACTTCTCGAGAGTAATGTACAACAGCACCTCAAACTCACCCCCTCCCCACTCTCTCCAGTTTCAAATTACAGGCAAATAAAAATCAGGGAAATGAGACTGGGGGGTTTTCTGGGCTGTTATTACAGATTTCCAGCATGTGAAATCAACCCCCCCCAAAAAACCCTGCAACGCTTTTATTATTAATAATATTTTATCAAAAGGATAAAATACACCTTTGCCCAAAGTCCCCGCGCACAAGGCATACATTATTATTCAGAATAATTATTTAATCCCGTGTCAATAAAATGTCACTGTACTTACATCAAAATTAGCACCTCTGCTAATTAAACTGACTTTCATATGGTGCTTGGGTTTATGTGGCTTTTACATGTGTGTTTCATTTGTAAGGGACGCAGGTGGCGCTGTTAAACCACAGAGCCTAAGGCTTGCCGATCAGAAGGTCGGCGGTTCGAATCCCTGCAACAGGGTGAGCTCCTGTTGCCTAGTCCCAGCTCCTGCCAACCTAGCAGTTCGAAAGCACGTCAAAGTGCAAGTAGATAAATAGGTACCACTCCGGTAGGAAGGTAAACAGCATTTCCGTGCACTGTTCTGGTTCGCCAGGAGCGGCTTAGTCATGCTGGCCACATGACCTGGAAGGTGTACGCTGGGTCCCTCGGCCAATAAAGCGAGATGAGCGCCGCAACCCCAGAGTCGGTCACGACTGGACCTAATGGTCAGGGGTCCCTTTACCTTTACCTTCATTTGTAAGGTGCTCTGAGCATCTCCTTTACTGAAGGGAAACGCAGGGTGTGCTTTTTTAAGAGTAAACAATATTAAATAACAACATTCAGGAGGTCCCAGGTTCAGCCAGGGAGGGCTGGGAGAAAGAGAGATCCTCATGTAAAATCCCGGGGAGCTGCTGATAGTCCTGATATTCTTCAACCTTGGGACCAATGGCTGGGGGTGAGTTGTTTCTCAACATCTGGTGACCCCAGGTTGAGGAGCAGAGAGCTAGAGCTAGCTGGACCTGTGGTCTGGCTTCCTGTGTCCTCCTGGGAACTGAACGGCCTCGGGTTCCGTGACGGAAGAAAAGGCAGGGCATAAACGTTAGAAAACAAACGGACGTAAGAAAACAAAAGCCAGACTTTTGTCCTCCTCCAGCCAACCAGGTCCCTTCCTACCACCCTCCCCTCTGCCCCAGAGAAACAACATCTGGGGACCAGTCCTCTGTCCCAGCTGGTATGTCCTGTTCCTTCCGCCCACCCGTCTGTGGTTTGGGTTTCCTCATGTCTGGTTCCAAGCTCCAAGCCTTGGCCCCGTTTCTGTGCTTCGGATGGTCTCTCGAGCCAGGACTCCTGGGTTCGTTTATCCTGATTAGGGAAAAGGGTGGCTGGAGGAGGCGCAACTGCAAGAAACAGGGGCTGGCTTCTGTTGCCATCAGGACAGCCACAGGGAGCCCTCTGGATCAAGGTCTGCTTGATCCAGTTCTGGTTTAAAGATTAAAAAAGGATAAGAGGAGCTTCCCTTCAACAGCCCAGGGGCAGCAGATTAAGCTGGCACACACAGGTCACCCGATTACAGTGGGCTGGTGAAATATACTCGGAGTCGGGAGTGGATTTCATGCTCTTTATTCAGCTCATAGTGGTGAGGAGGAATGGAAGTTCCCCCAGAATGTCTGCCTTATATACATTATTTACACAATGGGACCCATATGATTGGTTAATTCCGGGATTCTCCTGTAGGCCAATCTGGTTGTGGATTCCGTTCCACCTGGAGTTGGATTGGGTGGCTCCTGTGGACCAATCAGACTGCTGCATTCTGAATCCTATTGTTCTAGGACCAATCAGACTGCTGCCTTTTGGATCCTATTCAACTCAGTACATAACAGTTGGGCTGAGGAAAACCTTCCATCGGAGAAAGGTTTTCTCTCCCTGCAATGGAATGGTTTCCTCCTCCCCATCCATCTGCATGTGTCGTAGAGGGAAGTGAGGGGCAGATGAGCTACTTGGAAAGGTTGCCCATCTAGGAGGAGGAAAACTCTGATCGTAAACATCCGTTGCCTTGCGAGATATCTTTGGGAGAAGAAAAAGGCTACAGAGTAAACCCTACACAAATCTGGAGTGGAGTCCCTAAGGCGGTTGGATGGTGTCTTGTATACCTCCTTTTGGCAGCTCCTGCAGCCAAGCTGGTGCCAAACATCTTGCCCTGTTTTCCTTTGGACCACATCAGTGAGGCCGAGAAAGGGGGTCTTGTCATTGGGGCAGCCCAGGACCTCCACGCACACGGCCCAGGATTGCGCCCCTGGGAGGCCACTTTGGTACTGCTAACGCAGTGGTTTGGCTTCACACCCACATCCACATGTCTCTCAAGACAGACAGATGCCAAAACAAATATGTGAATGAAGCCAGTATCTATGCACATGCTAACTGTGTTTAATTGGCCTTCACAGCTTATAGGCTTCAATTTGCCTTACTATCAAACCCTCTGTAAGCTCCTTTACAACTAAGCTCCTCTTGTTAGTTTATCGCTGGTTTCGTTTCTTTTTAGACATTTTAAATCACTTGTTTTCAACCGCTTTTCTCAATAATTCCACTTGTAAATCCCTTAGAGATTTGTAACAGTAAAAGGCATATAATTTTAAAAAAAAAATGTAAAGAAGCAAGCAAAACCAAACAGTGCACAGGTCTAAAGTAATATTTTGTCCAAAAGTGAAATTATGGTGATACTGCTGCAGTTTTTGGTTGTGTTTAAAGGGCTATAGTCATTCATACATTCATTAAGGAAAGTTTTATTTTTTAAAAATCACATTTATCTCCCAATTTCTCCTCTAAGGATCTCATGGTGGCACACATTGGTTCTCTTCCTCCCCATTTTCTCCTCACAACAACCCAGAGAGGTAGGCCAGGCTGAGAGGAAGACTGGCCCAAGGTCACCCAGCGAGATCGGGGATTTGAATCCCGGTCTCTTGGGTCCTAGTCCAACACTGTTATTTTCAGAGGAGTTGGGGAAGTGCTCAGTCTTTAAAGCAAGGATCTCTCACCACCCTTTTTGGGCCTAGGATCCCATTTGGGAATCTAAGTAACTTTGGTAAGAAACCACAAAACAACAATTTCACAGAAGAAAAACTGGCAATGCTCCCTCTGTAAAGAAAGCAGGCAATATACCTACCTACCTACACACACACACACACACACACACAGCAGGAGTGCCAGCTTGCCCTCGCAACTATGGGTGCTCAGGGCTGTGGGTGCCATGCAGCGTGCCCACCTCCTTCATGGATAATTTTGTGGGTGCTTGGGCACCCAGGACCCCAGGGAGTTGGCACCTATCTCTCTCTCCCTTTCTCCCCCCCCCCAAATAAATAAAAACACAGGCATAAAAAGCAGGCAACCCACAACTAAATAAGAAAAAACCCAAAACAAATTCCAAGCTTTTTTTAAAAAAATGGGAGGAGTGGGAGGCCTTGGTAGCTGCTAAGGGCAATGCCTGAGGGTGACATAGTTTCCATGGGAACCACATTGGGGACCCTGGTTCTAAAGATTTGTTAAAAATATATGCACAGTGGACGCTCGGGTTGCGAACGTGATCCGTGCAGGATGCGCGTTCGCAACCTGCAGTGTCTGCAACCCGCAGCGGCACATCGGCACATGCGCGGGTTGCGCTTCTGCGCAAAGCGCGATTTAGCACTTCTGTGCCTGCGCGACTGCCAAAACCCGGAAGTAACCCGGTTCCGGTACTTCTGGGTTTCGGCGGTCCATAACCTGAAAAAACACAACCTGAAGCATCTGTAACCCGAGGGATGACTGTATGTGTATTTCTTTCAAAGCACATAAAGGTACAAACATGATGCAAGGAGGAGGAGTTTGTCACTAGCGATGACACAGTCACTAGCCAATAGGTGCCTCTGTCTCTTTTGCAACAGCATTCCATGCCGCAAGCTCCGTCACAGCAGTGAAGTATGTGTGTCCCATTGCATTTTTGTGAAGTACTATGGCGAGCGAACATGATGTACGCACACAGACCCCACCGAGGATGAAATCCGCTGGCTGAATGAAAGCTTTCAGATCCCTGACGGCAACCAAGAGTCACTGCACTTTGAACACACCATTGTTACTGGGATTTGGCGAAGGGCCCAGATTTAACCCTCTCTCCCACGCAACAACAGGTGCTATTTTCTGACTGCACCATTCCTGTAAGGACTGAGTTAGCCGGTGGGCACCCGGAAGCTGTCACCTGGACCAACTGATGGCATTTAAGGGGGGAGGGAAGATATAAAAATCCCATGTAGGCAGACCACCTGCTTGGTGGTCCTGACATCCCTGTGCAAAGGCTAAGGGCCAAGTACCGCAGACAAGAGGCAAAGAGAGCGCGGGTGAACAACGGCCAGCCCCCTCACGGTGGTTGCTGCTGCTCTCCGACCACATCATTCCTGCAAGGGCTGAGTCAGCCAGTGGGCAACTGCATAAACAGATGGCGTTGGCAGGAAAGGAGCAGCCAGGGAGATCTGCACGGAAGCACCCACTTCGTTCCACATTAATGCAAAGGCTCACAGGCGAGAAACTCTGTGGAGTTCACAGAGACAACCAGGAATCAGAGAACTAGCTTGCCCCTTTGCCGCTGTTGGAGGGGATTCCGAACGCTTTGGATCCCGAACACCTTGGAACTTGGACGTTTTGGCTCCTGAACGCCGCAAACCTGGAAGTGATTGTTCCGGCTTGTGAACGTTCTTTCGGAACCCGAACGTCCGAGGGGGCTTCCGTGGCTTCTGATTGGCTGCAGTCGGTCACGACTGGACCTAATGGTCAGGGGTCCCTTTACCTTTTACTTGGGGCCGAGACAACCTTGTGGTGTTTTAAGCCACTAATGAATCCATAGCCCAGGAACCTTTCAAGAAAAGCATGTAGGTACGTGATGGGGCTCTTTATTGTCTGTCCCCAGCACCTGCTATACAGAGGGATGCCATCCCTGTGCATGGGACAACAGATCTAGCCGTTGTGGCAATTACTTCCTCTGAGCTTTCGGATTTTCTGGTTTCCAGCCAGGCTCTTCCCGGCCTGCCCACAGCCCACCTGCCTCCAAGGTCCTCCTTGCATGCCAGACAAGGACATGAAACTGCATGCATACTGTAATTACAAACGTGGGTGGAAAGAGATGCTTCTTCTTTCTCTCCCTCTCTCTCTCTCTCTCTCTCTCATAGTCCTTTGCAGGTGGACCCACAGGATTGATGTGGCAGCATTGAAACAAGAGGACCGCACTCTTTTGGAGAAGTGCATTGTGCGGTTTTGTTCTTGCACATGCCATGTGCCTCCCTCTTGCCTTGTGACCTCCACTTTTATAGTTCTTGGGCATCCTTTTATTGCAGTAGCTTCCTTTTGGAGAGACACCACAGACATCTTTCTGGAGAGACTATTGACAAATTGCATGCTGAGCAGGGAAGCGAGCAGGAAAGACAGACTTAGGCTACTCCCCAGACAACATGAGCACATCTGCCCAATATGTTTGGATGTGTACTGTTACAAAAGGTGGGTTCTGCCGCCTCCTGTCTCTGCTGAGCTGTGGCAAGAGTCCGGCGGCTCCAGGCATTCACCCACGGCCTGTGTTCCTTTGGAGAATTGAGACATGGTGGAGACTGCCGTAGCTTTGAGAAATATGGTTTATTTACACCTTCAGTCTGCATGGAGGGAGTCCAAATCTTACAGGATGGTCCTTTCAAGAGGGGCTTGTCCCTCACAGGAGTGCAGCCATGCAGTCCAAGGCATCTCTCCCAGCCAGCCTGCAGCCAACCTACCCAAGATGGACCCCAGTCTTCCTTCTTATTCTTTTCAGAACACCTTGCTCAAAATCTCTCTTCTCCTGTCACTTCAAATACATACCACATCACCTTGGCAACATCCATCTTCCCAGGCCCAAGGATTCCTCTCGGATTGCCCATCAGAGAGCCAGTGTGGTGTAGTGGTTAAGAGCGGTAGACTCGTAATCTTATGAACCGGGTTCGCGTCTCCGCTCCTCCACATGCAGCTGCTGGGTGACCTTGGGCTAGTCACACTTCTTTGAAGTCTCTCAGCCCCACTCACCTCACAGAGTGTTTGTTGTGGGGGAGGAAGGGAAAGGAGAATGTTAGCCGCTTTGAGACTCCTGAAGGGGAGTGATAAAGCGGGATATCAAATCCAAACTCTTCTTCTTCTTCATCATCATCACCTTTTGTCGTGTTAACAGATTTGCTCTTCGCTAGGCCAGCCAGACTGGTTTACATAAAAGACACTCTGGTTTCAAAACATGACTAGGAAAGCTGTCTGTGGACAAACACCAGCTCTCTTGGCCTCAAAACGAGATGAGCGCCACAACCCCATAGTCACCTTTGACTGGACTTAACCATCCAGGGGTTCTTTACCTTTACTTTACCTACATAAATGTATCTCTTTTTCGTACAGCTAATCACTAGATTTGTCATGGGATTCCCACAGTATGGTAGATGGAATCCACATTCCCCTTATTAGCCTCCTTCGGCAAGTAACAGAGCGATTCTGCAGCTTTTAATGGACTGTTTCCCCTTTTCCTCTGTCCAAACAGCAAAAGCCACACCACAAAACCCAAACTCTCGTGAGAAGCTGGTGCACAACTACTTCTTTAACCCTGAGATTATGCAGGCCGCTTCTATTTCTGACCAACATTTCTTGAACAAATGTGATAATGTGCGGCCTTCCTACATTTCAGAAACCCTCCCTTCCTCTCTGGAATCAGAGGAAGACGATCCCCTGCCTATCAAGAATGCAATTTATCACCAACTGCAACAAGGGGGAACAGCCTGTAGCAGGGAAACGTGTGGTTCACTAGCATTTCCCCATATGCTTAAGGAAGAATGCACAGAGGTAGCCAACGTGGCAGCTTCCAGATTCTGGTGGACTCCAACTCCCATCATTCCCAGCCAGCATGACCAATGGTTAGGGATGATTGGAGCAGTCGTGTTTGCATCTGGAGGGCCACAGATTCTGTATCTCTGCTTAGTTAAGATTCCTGCATTGCAGGGGTTGGGTTAGATGACCCTTGGAATCCCTTCTGACTCTAAAATTTGATGATTCTCCCACCGTTTCACTTCCCAGAGAGGTCTGCACTGAGTCTCTTTTCCTCCCTCTCATCTGCCCACATTTAAAACGGCAATAACGTCCGCCTGTCTGTCCGTCGTGGAGGGGTATGACCCAAATTCCAGTGGCCCACCAAGTGCCGGGCAGTACAAGAACCCTCAAGCGAGCCATTCTGCACAATCAAAGAGCACATTTTCGAAGCTCTGTGTTCAGGTGGGCCTACCACATGGTCAGAAATAACCCTGGCCTTGTGCCTTTAACATCACTTTTGTTCCACACCGAAGAGATAAAAGCAGCATCTGCTTAAATGCTCCTCTACCCTGGGCTGTCCGCAAATGCATCTTTCATTTCACGGACAGGCACTCACCTCTGACACGGACAACCACCCTCATCCAACTTCCTCCATTCTCCTGGTCACACTCCCTTTGCCTGCACATTTCTCAACCTTTTGCATCACTCCCCTCTCTTTTGCACGCAACAACTCATGGCAAACCTCCTCTCCAGGAACATCCCTCATTGCCACATGAAAGGTCACCCAACCACCCAGATTTGGGAAGGATGCACAGTCTGGTGGACGCATGTCCCTTTGGTGAGGACAGGACTTCCGGGAAGAAAGAAATAATCTACGCAGCGTTATCACAAGCGGGGGAAGAAAAGAGCTGAAATATTTCCTCATCAAAATAATTAAGCTCAAAAGGAAAGACAGGCAGAAGTGCGCAGGCTTGCCAAATAAATAAAACGGTGTCTCCCTGCGCTTTCGTTTTCCCATTTGTCCCGCTAAAAATTTAATTGCAGATGGAAGCGGTTGTGTTTCAGACACGACCCAAACGGTGCTGTAAGCCAGCAGGGACCAATCCGGCCACGTGCTTCCTCTCCAGTAAGCGAAAGGCAATCACACCATTGCAAAAAATCGGTCACTAGGCCCACTGGATATTTTTCGTCCATGAGAAATCTCCTCAGAAAGGGCCATTTGCCAGGCTCTTGAATACCAGTGGTCTAAATCAGAGGTATCAAAGCCTTCATCCTTTTCCAGCTATCTTTCAGTCACTGCCTGGGCCCCACATCTGCCCATTCAGGGCCCCTCGTCCAAATGCTCCCCTGGCCGGCCTCCTGCAGCGGCATCCGGATCCTGGCTCGTGACTCAGATGCATGTCACCTCCTGCCCAGAATTCCCCTTCCCTGACTCACTGCGTGCCATGGCTAGGCCAAATGAGCAATAAGAGAAATAAGAGGCACGGCAGGTATGTGGGGCGAGGCAAAACACGCGCAGGGTAGAGGAACACTATTCAAGACACTGGAATGGCTGGTTTTTACCTCAGCTCTGAGGGGAGAGGAGGAAGGGAAGAGCACGACAAAGGGCAGTGTGTGAACATCGGAGGGCAACTGTTTTTAAGAGAACTGAAAGTGCTTGGAGAGACACAATGCATCTATCTTCCCACAGGGAGCGGAAACGGGGGTTTCTTCGTGCCATTGTTGCCTCTGGTCAAACAGGCCAGAGGGGCAAACCCCCTCCTCTTGTTCTCTTTTCAAAACCCAGCAGAACAACCACAGGTAACCACAACAGGGCAAAAAAAATGTGTGCATAGCTGCTGCTAATCTGTCACCTTCCCCTCCCCAGATGTTTTGCACGGCCACTAATACCCTCCAGATGTTTCAGGGAAAATGCTTTGCCTGCTGCTGGCTTGGGCCTTGTCCACACAACCTCCTTAAAATGGCCTCTCGGCCGCTCCTTTTCTAAATATGGATTGAAGCTGGTGGTGCGTCCGTAAGGGCGGAGGAGAGATGTCAAAATGAAGCATTACAAGCTTTAGGGGGTAGGACTCAAACCCATGGCTTCAAGCTACAAGAATGGAGATTCCGACTAAACATTCAGAAAAATACTTTCTGACAGTAAGAGCTGTTCGGCAGTGGAACAGACTTCCACGAAAGTTGGTGGACTCTCCTTTCTTGGAGATATTTTTAAACAGAGGTTGGATGACCATCTGTCATGGATGCTTTAGCTGAGATTCCTGCATTGCAGGGGGTCAGACTAGATGACCCTCGGGGTCCCTTCCAACTGTACAAGTCTCTGATTCTATGACAGGACAGCCACAGGATAGATCTGGATCGTGGAGCAACACCATTTTAAAAACCGGGATGAAAAAAGAAACAAGAAACACGAGCTGCAGATCAGGGTTTTGTTTTGTTATTTGAACCCCAAAGGGAACACAGACCCCCCTTTTTTCCCTTTTGTTATAGGAGGTGTTTGGCTGACATCCTTTCAAGAGTCAGGCCTAAGCTAATGCAAAAAAGAGGGAAAAGCCTGCAGCCAGAAGCAGGACGACGGTGGGTGCCTTTTCAGGGCAGTGAGTTACAGCTTGAGTGCTGCAGAAACCAGGCATTATTAATAATAATAATAATAATAATAATAATAATAATAATAATAATACTAATAATAATATCCCACCCATCTGTCTGGGCTTCCCCAGCCACTCTGGGCGGCTTCCAACCAAATATTAAAATGCAATGGTACCTCAGGTTACATACACTTCAGGTTACAGACTCCGCTAACCCAGAAATAGTGCTTCAAGTTAAGAACTTTGCTTCAGGATGAGAACAGAAATCGTGCTCTGGCGGCGCGGCAGCAGCAGGAGGCCCCATTGGCTAAAATGGTGCTTCAGTTTCAGAACAGTTTCAGGTTAAGAATGGACCTCCAGAACGAATTAAGTACTTAACCTGAGGTACCACTGTACAGTAATGCATCAAACATTAAAAGCTTCCCTAAACAGGGCTGCTTTCCACCTAGGCCCTTCTGCATTCAAAGCATGTGCCCTTCTCTCTGAAACTACCATCAGAGCCCCCCGCAGGAGAGTCTATTGCACCAGCCTCAGGTTCCCAAATCCTTCCTGTCTTACTCGGTTGTCTTGCAAGTATTTTCCCCAAGCTCTTCCTTGCAATAATGTGGCAAGGACATCTTGCCATTTGCACCACTCCTTTGCCTCCAACCCACCCTGCGTCTGAAGAAGCAGCATGGCACAGACTGCACTCCCAGACAAGAACAGATTCTGGCGGAAATCTCCGTCCTACGCATGGAAGTCCCACTGGGCTCAAGGGGGGGTTGCCTCCTGCATCCCGTGTGCTTAGGGCTACGGCCGCAAGGAGACTCTTGCTGCCAAGATTTTGGTTTCTATTCGAGGAGCAGCAAGAGATGCCCTTTGGCCAAAGAAGCCCTTCACACCCACTTCCTCTTACCCAGGCGTCTGGTTTGAGGCTCGCAACCCCACGCAACTGCCAAATCAGCAAAAGAAAAAGGAAGAAAATAGCTGTGGCTGGATTCAGCTAATCAGCCGGTGGCCTTCGGCAGAAAAGCCCAGTGGCAAGGATTCTGGGAAGCCCCCAAACTGTGCTGGGGCAAACAGAGTAGGCCATTGGCCAGCAGGGCAGGTCAGGATCTCCAAGTGGCCCAGAGAGGATAGGAAAGACTCTCAGCAGAGGCTCCCATCAGCATTTTTCAGGAGGGATTCAAATGCATGCTGGGAAATTTAGGCCCGCCAGGGTTAAAACACTCTTGTTACCTCAGCACTACAAATCCACTTCCTGAGACTTCCTGAGGCTGGGAAAATGCAGTGAGAAGTGTGGGCTGAACAAATGAGAAACAGGAAACTGTATAAACGCCCAATAAGCAAACCAGAGCAAACAGGGGACAAATGCTTATTGCCATTTTTTTTTAAGAATGAATGCTCCCTAAAGACAGGATGTGGTACAATCTCCGCATACGATTTGTGCAAGCAAATCAGGTAAAGGGACCCCTGACCATTAGGTCCAGTCATGACCGACTCTGGGGTTGTGGCGCTCATCTCACTTTATTGGCCGAGGGAGCCGGCGTACAGCTTCCGGGTCATGTGGCCAGCATGACTAAGCCGCTTCTGGCGAACCAGAGCAGCGCACGGAAATGCCATTTACCTTCCCGTCGGAGCGGTACCTATTTATCTACTTGCATTTTGATGTGCTTTCGAACTGCTAGGTTGGCAGGAGCAGGGACCGAACAATGGGAGCTCACCCTGTCGCGGGGATTCAAACCGCCGACCTTCTGATCGGCAAGTCCTAGGCTCTGTGGTTTAACCCACAGCGCGATCCATGTCCCACGTGAATCAGAACGAATGCTTAATAAATAGGTAGCCTGGAGAAATCCAGTGTTCACAATATTATGCTAAGGTAAAGGGTAAAGGTAAAGGTACCCCTGCCCGTACGGGCCAGCCGTGTCCAACTCTAGGGTTGTGCGCCCATCTCACTTAAGAGGCCGGGGGCCAGCGCTGTCCGGAGACACTTCTGGGTCACGTGGCCAGCATGACAAAGCTGCTCTGGCGAGCGGCACCAGCGCAGCACACGGAAACGCCGTTTAACTTCCTGCTATAAAGCAGTACCTATTTATCTACTTGCACTTAAGGGTGCTTTCGAGCTGCTATGTGGGACGGGAGCTCACCCCGCCGCGGGGATTCGAACCACCGACCATGCGATCGGCAAGTCCTAAGCACTGAGGTTTTACCCACAGCGCCACCCGTGTCCCCATATATTATGCTAAATAGACCGACAAAGATGTCATTGGGCGATAGAACCTGTGACCTGCAAGGCAGATGCTCAAAGGGCTGAGCTGTGGTCCTTTCCTAGCTTCACCCTCCACAGCTCTGAGTGGCTTTCAGTACTGCCCGTCATCTGTGGTGCCAAAGAACAAGGGGACCTTCCAAACATCTCCTCTCCCGAAATGCTTACCCGATCTCCACATGGCCCACCCATTTCCACTGCAAGAAGTGATGCTACAGGGAACCATGCAGAGGGCCTTCTTGGTAGTGGCGCCCACCCTGTGGAACGCCCTCCCGTCAGATGTCAAGGAGATAAATATACGACTTATACAAGACATCTGAAGGCAGCCTTGTATAGGGATGTTTTTAATGTTTGATGTTTATTGTGCTTTTATGCAATGACAAACCTAGACAGATTCTTAAAAAGCAGAGACATCACCTTGCCAACAAAGGTCCGTATAGTTAAAGCTATGATTTTCCCAGTAGTGATGTATGGAAGTGAGAGCTGGACCATAAAGAAGGCTGATCGCCAAAGAATTGATGCTTTTGAATTATGGTGCTGGAGGAGACTCTTGAGAGTCCCATGGACTGCAAGAAGATCAAACCTCTCCATTCTGAAGGAAATCAGCCCTGAGTGCTCACTGGAAGGACAGATCCTGAAGCTGAGGCTCCAAAACTTTGGCCACCTCATGAGAAGAGAAGACTCCCTGGAAAAGACCCTGATGTTGGGAAAGATGGAGGGCACAAGGACAAGGGGATGACAGAGGACGAGATGGTTGGACAGTGTTCTGGAAGCTACCAGCATGAGTCTGACCAAACTGCGGGAGGCAGTGGAAGACAGGAGTGCCTGGCGTGCTCTGGTCCATGGGGTCACGAAGAGTCGGACACGACTAAACGACTAAACAACAACAACATGCTTTTATACTCGTTGGAAGCTGCCCAGAGTGGCTGGGGCAAACCCAGATGGGCAGGGTGCAAATAATAAAATTATTAATACTATTACAGTGGTACCTCAGGTTAAGTACTTAATTCGTTCTAGAGGTCAGTTCTTAACCTGAAACGGTTCTTAACCTGACACACCACTTTAGCTAATGGGGCCTCCCGCTGCTGCCGCGCCACCGGAGCACGATTTCTGTTCTCATCCTGAAGCAAAGTTCTTAACCCGAGGCACTATTTCTGGGTTAGCGGAGTATGTAACCTGAAGCGTCTGTAACCCGAGGTACCACTGTATTAAAAGTAGGATAAGCGCTCCTGCCTCTTTGCAGAGGAGGGCATTTCACCAAGTGCTATAGCTTCTCGCACAAGCGACACCTGCTGAGATGCGTCTGGCCACCCTACCGCTTGGCCTACCTTACAGGGGTGCTGTAAGGGTTACTGAGAGAACGAAGGTGAAGCACTCTGGACCCTCGAAACAGGTCGGCGTTGTTTTTGTGAGTGGCAAGAGACGGAGACACGCTTGCACATGCACGCACGCACACTGCCCAATTGGCATTTGGCAAGGCTTACAGGGCCCGTTCCCACGCTCGGAGGAAAACCCCCTCCCCAGCCGAGCCATCGGGAACCAGCCACTCGCATAGAAAAGGGAACAAAAGAAGCTGGAGGCTGGGGACAAGAGGGGCTTTGAGAGAGGGGGACACCCGAGACAATGAACAAGGACGTGAGGGAAGGGGGGAAAGGGGCACGCTCACGAAGGCAAGGCTGAATGGAGGGCGAGAATAGGGGTCCCCCTCCTGCATTCACTGCCCTTCCCTCCTGCCCCCTGCTCTTCAATAACGCCAGAGAGGGACTGGCTTGCGGGGAGAACCAGGGCTCTCTCTTTGCAGCCAGCAGAACAGAGAGAAAAATAAAGGACGGGGGATTTTTGGCTCAGCCACCCAGATGCAGAAAAAGGAGAAGCAAACAAAAGCTCGATCGGAGCCTCATCAGCTAGGCCCTGAAACTGTTTTCAACACCTTGGTCCAGAGCCAGGGAAAGGCGAGGAAAGAGCTATGGAGTCTGTGCAGAGTATGCTTCTTCAAATACAGAGCAACCCAGATGTCGGGAATTAGGGCTCCCAGCACCGAGAAGATTAAACTCCGCTTGGAAAGGCAAAACCGCAAAACAAAGCCGTGGATCGAGACGGAAGAAAGCCACAGATGGATTTTGAAAGCTCTGGTCCCAAGGAGGAGATTGAGAGGGGACCAGTCCCAAACAGCCAATGTGTATTTCCCAGAGAGCTGACCTCCCAGACAGCACAGGGCTTCTCCTGTAAAGTCCTGGGAACTGCAGTTTGCCCCATGGAACTACCACACCCAGCATCCTCAACAAACTAGAGTTCCCAGGATTTATTTTGCTTTGGACGTATGGTATGGAGGTGATCACGTGACTTCTTTTTGTAAAGGTAGTTTTCTGAGCAGAGGAATCAGACGTGATCCGCTGTGCGACTCACCTCTCAACGCCAGTGTGGAAGGTGTCCGGGCCTGCGGGTCGTTCAAGGAGTTGAGGGGGGCGCTGTCTTGCAGCCAGATCACCCGCACTGGTTCTGGGGGGCCCTGAGCCCTGCAGCTGAGGTTGAAAGGGGTGTTGACTGTGACCTCCAGATCCTGGGGCTCTTCAGTGAAAAAGGGGAGACCTGGACACAAAAAAGGGGGGACAAGAAGGAACAGACTCAGCAAGCAGACACAGAAGGCTCCCTTGTGATGCGTGAATGCGATGTTCTTCAAAGCTGAATCGAAGCAAACGTCAGTTTGGGTTTCCCCCAGATTGCTGTTTGTGCCAATTCAGCTTTGAAGAGCGGGTTTTCGTCCCTGATGGAGCTGTAATTTTTATTTTTGTTATTTTACGTACAAGTTATTACCATTATCTCAAGTGGGTTTTTTTTATATATACTTATGTTTCAAAGTGTTTCAGAAAAGAAATCAGACAAAATTAAATACTGTCTATAAAGCAATACAGGTACAGATCCATAAAACATCAAAATCTATTAAACAGGTTTCTGCTCACTCAATATCATTCGCTCAAGATTGCATGTCTGCTAACACACCTGTGTTATTTATTTTGATTTATTAGTTTTATATACTGCTCTTCATCCAAAGATATGAAGAGGATTCACAGGGTAAAAACACAAGGTAAAAAAATGCAAGTAAATAGTTGAAACCAAAACAACAAAACAATACCCCCTCCCACAAACACATGTAAAAGGCTGTAGGATATTAATCAACCAAAGGCCTGGTTGAAAAGGAATGCCTTTGCTGGGTGCCTACAGGCATATAATGAAAGCGCCAGGCGAGCCTCCCTGGGGAGAGCATTCTACAGACAGGGAGCCACCACAGAAAAGGCCCCGTTCTCGTGTTGCCACCCTCCAGACCTCTCATGGAGGAGGCACACAAAGAAGGGCCTCAGATGATGAGCACATTGTCTGGGTTGTTGTATATTGAGGTATTGTGGTCCTGAGCCATTTAAGGCTTTATAGGCCACCAGCACTTTGAATTGGGCCCAGAAACTAATTGGCGGCTTGGGACATATTCAGTCTACAATCAGGCACAGCCACAAGCTCTCTCCCTCTCAGCAATCACAGATCCCAACAATCCACAAACTACAACACTGGCAGGCTTCCGCTGAGACACTCAAACCCAGTCTTATCTAGGGCTCCGCCAACCGCAGTAGAAACTCCACACAACTCACCCAAACACTCGCACAAGGTCATCATGTATGGCTAAGGAACCAAGGCCTCACCCTAGACAAAACATCTTCCATTTATATTTACGGTCTTGTTGCGCTTGCGTTCCTTCAAAACTTTCACGCTGGGAAAGTTTTGAAAGAAAGAAAAGATGGCTGCAAAGCCAGCTTGGGCTCCAGCGCCTTTTTGCTCTGTCACCACCTTCATTCTTCGACCCTGTGATGAACACTTGTGGAAGATCCTCTCAGTGTGATCTGGTGTGTGCACATCACGCTCAGACAAACGGCGTTTACCTTCCAGATTCAGGTAGGCTTCATCAGAGAGGACTTCAGATCCGTTCACCGAGGCCGCGCACTGGTAGTTCCCCATGTCCGAGAGCTGAACAGAAGGGATGCTGTCAGGGAAGAGAATAGCAACACAGGGAGTTAATTTGGCTTCTCAGTGCCTTAAAATTCACTCCTGATCTGAGGAGAGAGAGCAGGGTTGTGGGATCCCTCCTTAAACAATAGTATCTCTAGCAGTGACCAGAGGAGGAATGACCGCCGGGAGGAGCTCAGAGAGAAGAAACGCCATGGTGCATCAGTCGGACGCCTTCATCTGCCCCGGCTGCAACAAAACATGTCTCACTTGTATCGGTCTCTACAGCCACAGCAGGTCCCACAGTTCGACCTCATCCCCAAAGGCTCGCTCCAGTCAGATGCCAACAACCTCTACTCCTGATCTGGACCACTTGTTCAGGTGAATACTACCAGGCTAGGCTCCAGGCCTGTTCATGAGAACATGGGGAGAGCCCTGCTGGGTAGGAACACAGGAAGTTGCCTTATACCGAATCAAACCATTGGTCCGTTTGGCTTGGCCTTGTCTGCACGGACTGGAAGTGGCTCTCCAGGGTTTCAACCCAACCTGGAGACACCAGGATTGAACCTGGGACCATCTGCATGCAAAACATGTTCTGCCTTCCCCTCAGGATCAGTCTGAAAGTTCATCTAGACTAAGGTTACCAGACGTCCCCATTTCCCGGGGACAGTCCCCGGATTTACAAATCTGTCCCCAGAAAAAATCTGTCCCCGGATTTATATTTTAAGTGTTGTAGATTTATTAGCAGGGAATAAATGTTGTTTGATTGGTTCAACAGCACAAGACACATCATATGGGGACTTCCGGCGAGGCAAAATGGCGGGCGCCACGGCAGCAAGCAGCTCCTGAAGCCATCCAGAGCCAACTGCGCTATCAAGCTGGCTCCCGGCTGCTGAGACTGCCGCTGCCACTACCGAGGGGGAACTGGGGACACCCGGTGTGTCAACTGGGGGAACCACTGACACACACCCACACACCCCGCGACCCAAATTGAGCTGGGAGCGAGAGCGCCTGGCCACCCGGCCGACTGCCCAGTGGCACTCAGGGGCCAGGAAAACCCCAGAGCCGACACAGGGAAAAGGAGAAGAGGAGAAGGAGAAGGAAGAGAGAGAAAGAGGAAGAAGAAAAAAGAGGGGAGCTCCAACCTTGCCACGCCACTGAAAAGGAGAGGTAGGAGAGCACCAGGAGGGCAATGACGCATGGCCGAGCCCAGGCCTGACCCGAGCCTACTCCATGGCTGCTAGCCCTCCAAGAGAGCAGGCCAGGGTCCAGAGGAAGGCCGCGCGACAGAGGAGACCACAGAAGAGAATATATTAATTATTATTTTTTAAAATAACTTTTTCTTTAATAACTTTTCTCTCTCTCTCTCTCTTTTTTTTTAAGTGTCCCTGGATTCTTTGAAAAAATCTGGTAACCTTAATCTAGACCACTCACCCCTGACCCACCCCTGCCTCACTCCAGGAGGCTAAGCACAGGGTGCGTATCCAAACCCCCCCATTTCCATTAAACATCAGGATACAAAACACACTATGAGTAATACCATTAAAATCCATGGATATAAACTTGGGTCCCATATGCACCGAAAACCTCTGACAACGTTTGAGATATTTGTTAAGAGAATTGGGGCATACAGAACCAACATTTTCAACTCGACTTGAATGCCACGGCAGACTCTTCAAATGTCCCCATTTTCCAGGGTTTACAAAAGCCGCCCCGGTTTCTGATTTGATTTCAGAATGCCCTGCTTTCCCTTAGGACATCCCTATTTCCATTGGAGAAATGTTGGAGGGTATGCTGTGGCAAATTGTACAGGGGCCCAATATTTCTGATTTTAAATATTGGGGCCCCTACCCCTCCGGGTTATGTTTATCGCTGGTTAGGGATTGTTTGTGTTTTGGGTTGTTTGTGTCACTGCAGAAAGGCCGACAACCTCTCTGTTTGTTTATGGGTCATGATTCTTCCCCCTTCCATCCTCAGACTCCTGAATCCAGAAGACCAGCTGCCAGTTTCCTCCTGGACATCACAAGCAGCAGCAGACAAAACAAAACATCTTACTCTTGTGCTAGTTGTGTGTGTGTGTGTGTGTGTGTTTATTCTACAGAGTTCTTTAAACCCTTCTGTTTGTTCCAGCTGAGCATTGTGTCTTTTGCTGTTTATCAAACTCGAAATGAATGTATAAGCGTTTTAGGAAAGGAAAGAAACAAGTTTAAAGAGCCCACGCAGCTAACGAAACAAAGGCAGAGTAAAAAATATATAAAAACCGTGGGAACTGTTGGAGATTCCAGACTGTTGCTATTTTGCGGGTGGAATTCAATCGCGTATGGGCAAATTCAATTTGCACAATAACAGCGAATTTGGCGCAGTTGCACAAGAGGCCTGCTTCCTCCAGGAAAAAAATAGGGACTTTATTCAGTATAATCCAGTAATGGATTATCATTACCATTTTGTGAGATGGAACATGGGGTTGGGGAGTGGACGACCAGAAAGGGAACCATTATTACTATGACTATTTATTACACTCAAAGTGGTGCAGGTAGTTCTCCTCCCCCCCATTTCGCCCTCACGACAACCCTGTGAGGTAGGTTAGGCTAAGACAGGGGTCAGCAAACCTTTCCAGCAGGGGGCTGGTCCACTGTCCCTCAGAGCTTGTGGGGGGGCGAACTATATTTTTTGGGGGGGAAATGAATGAATTCCTATGCCCCACAAATAACCCAGAGATGCATTTTAAATAAAAGTACACATTCTACTCATGTACAGTGGTACCTCTGGTTACGTACTTAATTCGTTCTGGAGGTCCGTTCTTAACCTGAAACTGTTCTTAACCTGAGGTACCACTTTAGCTAACACGGCCTCCTGCCGCCGCCGCCGCACGATTTCTGTTCTCATCCTGAAGCAAAGTTCTTAACCCAAGGTACTATTTCTGGGTTAGTGGAGTCTGTAATCTGAAGCATCTGTAACCTGAAGCGTCTGTAACCCGAGGTACCACTGTAAAAACACCAGGCAGGCCCCACAAATAACCCAGAGATGCATTTTAAATAAAAGCACACATTCTACTCATGTAAAAACATGCTGATTCCGGGACCATCTATGGGCCGGATTTAGAAGGCGACTGGGCCGCATTCAGCCCCCAGGCCTTAGTTTGCCTACCCATGGGCTAAGAGATGGTGACTGACTCCAAGGTCAGTCTCATGCTCTACTGACTGAGCTATCCTTCATGTGCTTAGAAGACACGGGTGCAAGCCATTTCCCCCTGGTCGTGCTCCTTTCCCAGGGAAAACCCACTCTTTAGTGCTAAACTGGAGCAAATGTCATTCCAGAGAAAACCGGAATTGTGGGCTAAAGAGCCCTTTCCCCTGGGCTATTGGGGGGGGCGCAGGGGGGCGGAGCAGAGAAGCAGCAGGAGGGTGGATGAGCCCTTAGCCTGCCTCTTGGATAATCCAGGACTTCAGACATCCAGTTTGGGCCACGGTCCTGGAAGCTGTCCCTGATCCTTTCATCCCCATTCAGTTCCTACTTTGCCTGGCCTGCCAGAGGAAAGGGCAATGAAAGAAGCAGAGAAGAAAAGCGTCATGCGAGGGCAGGAGAGGAAAGCTGCCAGCCCCACTCCTCCTCACCAAGTTATGCTGCTTCGGGGTTGAGCAACTGGAAATATTTCCCAATGTGTCTCTCTCTCACACACCCCCTCGGAGGAAGCCAGCCAGCTCCCCATCTCTCCACAAGGAAGATGGCTCGGCTGTTCACGTGGAGGAAAGCAGGGATGGTGGTTTAAGTCAAACAGGCAACACCCATACCGCTTCAACTTTCCTCCGCTCCCCCGTGGCACGGTTTCCTCCTGTTGTGCAACTGGCTGTTTGGCTGTAGAGTGCAGTTTTGGTTGCCTCACGTCAAAAAGGATATCGGAATACGGTCAGAAAAGGGCTAGCCAAACGGTCAAGGCAACTTCAACGTGGGGAAAGGTTTGGGACATTTTAGAGAAAAGGCGAGGGAAAGGCGACAGGGTGGAAGTTCAAGCAATTATGCCTGGCATCCGTGACAGGTGGCCATTCAACTTCTGCTTAAAAACTTCCCGAGAGAATCCGTCCCACTGCCAAACCGCTCTTACAGTCAGAAAGTTTTTCCTGATGTTTAGTCGGCTTGTAACTTGAATCCATTGGTTCGAGTCCCACCCTCCAGAGCAGGAGGGTACAGTCATACCTCGGGTTGAAGTAACTTTGGGATAAGTATTTTCGGGTTACTTCCGGGTTTCGCTGCTCGCGCATGTGCAGACAGTCAAAATGACGTCACGCGCATGCGCAGAAGCGGCGAATCGTGACCCACAGATGCAGGTTGCGTTTGCTTCTGGATGCGAACGGGGCTCCGGAACGGATCCTGTTCGCATCCAGAGGTACCACTGTAGTTCCATCTTCCCCGTGACAGCCCCTTAGTTTAGACATTTGAAGATGGCTCTCATATCTCTTCTCGGTCTCCTCTTCTCCAGGCTAAACACACCCAACTCCCTCGACCGTTCCTCATAAGGCTTGGTTTCCAGACCCTTGACCATCTTGGTCACCCTCCTCTGCCCACTTTCCAGCTTGTCAACATCCTTCTTAAACTGTGGTGCCCAGAAGTGGACACAGGACTCCAGGCGTGGCCTGACCAAGGCAGAACAGAGTGGGACTATGACTTCCCTTGATCGCTAGACTTCTGTCGATGCGGCCTAGATCAGCATTGGCTTCTCTTTTTTTGCTGCTGCATCACACTGTTGACTCAATGTGTCAACAGCTTCTCAATGTGTATTGTATAGTGGTACCTCGGGTTACATACGCTTCAGGTTACAGACTCCGCTAACCCAGAAATATTACCTCGGGTTAAGAACTTTACTTCAGGATGAGTACAGAAATCGTGCTCCGGCGGCGCGGCAGCAGCAGGAGGCCCCATTAGCTAAAGTGGTGCTTCAGGTTAAGAACAATTTCAGGTTAAGAATGGACCTCCGGAACGAATTAAGTACTTAACCCAAGGTACCACTGTATTGTTTTATGTACTGTGGCTTGCTGTTGCTTTATTTATTATAGTTTGGATATTATTTATTCTAACAGTCGAGTGGATTTCTGTTTAACTTTTATATGTTTATATTATTTTATACTATTATAATGATTGTTGAATGTTACTTTTTTGCTGTAAAGTTATGTTTTATTATCACATTTTTGTATTGCATTAGATTGTTATAAGATGTACATTTTTTGTTTCTTCAGCTTGTAAACCGCCCTGAGTATCGTAAAATAGAAAGACGGTATACAAATTAAAAATGATGATGATGACTCATGCTGAGCTTGCGGTCCACTAAGACCGCGAGATCTTCCCAACGCTGAGCCCGCCAGCCCACCTACTGTGGGATGCAAGGTGCTCACCTCAATTCGCTGGTGGTCATCCATTCTTCATCATCCAAGGGAAACTGCATCTGGTTACTGTCGGCCAAGTCCAGGGCGGCTCCGTCCCGCAGCCAACTGATCTCAGGCGGCTCGCCAAGAGAAAGGGCGGAGCAGGAAAGCTTGATGTCCTTGCCCAAGGAAGATGTCAGGTTCGAAGGGCTCTCTTGGAAGAAGACGGCTGGAGGAGAGAAAGAGATTGCGTTGGAGCACCTGAATAGCATCGTGCAGAGGGAAAATGAGACATAGGGATGGGTCTAGGATAGAAACAGTGATGGGAGTCTAGCCAATGGGAGTCTACCTTCATTGTGCAGTTTCTGCTGCACACTGAATAAGTGCCTCTTTAATAAGTACAGTGGTACCTCGGGTTACATACGCTTCAGGTTACAGACTCCGCTAACCTAGAAATAGTACCTCAGGTTAAGAACTTTGCTTCAGGATGAGAACAGAAATCGTGCTCCGGTGGCCCAGCAGCAGCGGGAGGCCCCATTAGCTAAAGTGGTGCTTCAGGTTAAGAACAGTTTCAGGTTAAGAACGGACCTCCGGAACAAATTAAGTACGTAACCAGAGGTACCACTGTACGTACATTCATACCTCGGGTTACAGACGCTTCAGGTTGCGTTTTTGCAGGTTATGGACGCGCCGAAACCCAGAAGTACCGGAATGGGTTACTTCTGGGTTTTGGCGGTTGAGCATGCGCAGAAGCGCTAAATCGCACTTTGCGAATGCGCAGAAGCGCCGAATCACAACCCATGCGTGCGCAGACGCGCCGCTGTGGTTTGCGAACGTGCATCCCGCACGGATCACGTCTGCAACCCGAGCATCCACTGTACCTGACACCTGGGATGTATGTATTTTAGGACCCACCCTAAGGCATGGTTTTGACCTGATTTTCATAGCTATTTATCTACCATCTGCCGGCCTTTCATATTGATAGCCGACCTTTCCCCTAAGGCAGGCATGGCCAAACTTGGCCCTCCAGCTGTTTTGGGACTACAGTTCCCATCATCCCTGACCACTGGTTCCTGTTAACTAGGGATGATGGGAGTTGTAGTCCCAAAACAGCTGGAGGGCCAAGTTTGGCCATGCCTGCCCTAAGGAGATGGAAGAGGCATTCATGGCACCCCAAAGCTTTCCTGCACCCCATTTCCTCCTCACAACAACCCTGCGAGGTAGGTTAGGCTGAGAGGCTATGGCTGGCCCAAGGCCACCAAGTAAGTTCCATGGCCGAGTGGGAATTTGAACCCAGGTCTGAGTCCAACACTCTAACCACTATGTGACACTGGTCTTCTGAATGTTTTAAAATTGCCCCGGGACCATGTGGTGAAGGGCAAGTAAATAATTAAAGTAAGAATAATATTGGATACAGAGTGGTGCTGGTATAACGCCAAAGTTGCAGGTTCGAACCCTGTATGGAACAGCTGCCTTAGAAGGGGTGGGCTAGATGATCCGTAGGGTCCCTTCCAATTCTTCAATTCTATGACTCTGTGATGATGATGATGATGATGATGATTGTCCCCTTTTCCAATTCCCAGGTATTAGCCCATATCCAGAACCTCTATTCACTGAAAACAGGTTTTAAGCTCGTTTAACCTTGCCGTTCTCTGCCCACCCACAAATCCTGGGAGGGTCTGCAATTTTACATAAATAAAATTGAGTCCTGCTACAAGGGAAGGGCGTTCGGACTGAAACAGGCCTGAGAATGAAAAACTTCCGACTTGAAAAGCATGGCTCTCATCGTCACACTCCAGGAGTCCGGTTGCGTAAAGGGAAAAATGCACTGCGCATGCTCAGAGACCCACAAGATGCCTCACTCTCTTATTACAATACAGTGGTACCTCGGGTTACATACGCTTCAGGTTACATACGCTTCAGGTTACAGACTCCGCTAATCCAGAAATAGTGCTTCAGGTTAAGAACTTTGCTTCAGGATAAGAACAGAAATCGTGCTCCGGTGGCGCGGCGGCAGAAGGAGGCCCCATTAGCTAAAGTGGTGCTTCAGGTTAAGAACAGTTTCAGGTTATGAACGGACCTCTGGAACGAATTAAGTACTTAACCCGAGGTACCACTGTATATTCCAATGGCTGTGCTTTGGCATCACAGAACGGTTCAGTGGGGTCCGAGCTCTGGGTCAAATTAGGCTATGAATATTATTTAAAGGGATGGCCACTGACCAGGAAAAAAATGAGAACTCAAGCCAGCTCTACTGCCAGTAGCATGAATGAATGAATAAGTTTATTACGGTCATAGACCAGAAGGAAAAAACATAAAGACAACAGTAGTTTACGAGGGAATGATGGTGTCAATTAAAAGTTGTAAAATTATACATAAAAACAATACACATATGCACTCACACCCACACACAAAAAAAAAAAAAAAAGGGGGGGGGCTTGTCCAAGGGTCAGATCTTTTACTTTTTTACAACTAATGCCCTCCGCTTGATCGCGGCCGCAGAAAACTTGGCCACTTTCAGTGTTACTTCTGGGTTTTTATCTCCTAGTAGGATTTTCAGCCGCTGAGATTCAGATCGACCTGGAAATTTCTGAACGATAGGAGAGATAAACAGTGACCTGATATCCCCGTAGAGGTCGCAGTGTAACAACACATGTGAAGCCGTTTCCACCTCCTTCAGACCACATGGGCAAACTCGTTCGGCATAGGGTGTGCCCTCGTATCTGCCCTTTAGTAAGGCAGATGGCAGTACATCAAATCTGGTAAGGGTAAACGCCCGCCTATATTTTGCGATTTGTAGATCCAGCAAATATGGGGTTAAATTAAACCCTTTCCCATAATCTTGGATAGCTGGGTATTTATCTATCTTGCTCATATGGTCCTGAAGCTCTACATCTCCTATTCGCTGGCTCACCATCATTTTAGCCTTTTCAAAACCTGCGGCTATAAGTTCTTGTAGGGAAAGCCCCAGGCCCTTCAATTTTTCATAAAGCGACAATCTCCATTTAGACTGAAACGGGTCTAATAAAGTCAATGGAGCCACTCCCACTGGGAAAAATATGAGTTTTAGCCAGAAGTGAATCTTCAGGATCCATATCCTGGCATTAATAGGGAGTTGACCTACCTCCAGCCTAATGGCAGTGTTGGAGACACAGGTAGGTAACCCTAGTAGGGAGCGGTAAAATTTAGTTTGTACAGATTCCAGGGACTTAAGTTTTTGGCAGTTAAATATCTGGGTGCCATACATCAGTTGTGGAAGTATTTTTGCAACAAAGACCTGGGAGGCGGCAGGAACATATTGACCTCCTTTTCTGTAAAAGAATCTTATGATAGCTCTAAAAGATCTTTGCGCATTTGCAATGGAATTCTTAATCTGATGGCACCAAGATCCCTTCTCATCAAAAATTATTCCAAGATATCTAAAAGATGTTACTTGCTCAATAGGTTGGTTATTGATTTTCCATTTATGTCGGAGTTTTCTCTTGGGGAACACCATAATTTTTGATTTAGTGTAATTTATTATTAGGTGTTCAGCTTCGCAATACTCTGTAAGAGCTCGTAAAAGTTTTCTTAGACCCACACAAGAGAAGGAAATAAGTGCCGCATCATCTGCGTACAAAAGGACTGGGATTGGTATATTGTTTAGGTTTGGGGTGTGAGTACTTGCTTCCTCCATCTTTCCGACTAAGGAGTTTATATAGAAGTTGAATAGAATAGGGGCAAGGACACAGCCTTGCTTGACACCATGGAAACTTTGGATTTCCTTTGATAGGTTCCCATAACGGTCGCATCTAACACGGATCCGAGTATTTTCATGTAGTCTACGGATAAGAAGCAAAAGACGTCTATCGATGTTTGTGGCATTTAATTTTTCCCAAAGTCTATGCCGGGGTATCGAATCGAAAGCTGATTTGAAATCTATAAAGGCTACATAGAGAGAGCCTCCTTTCTTTGAGGTGTATTTCTCCACTAGATGTTGCATTACCAGTCCTTGGTCTAGAGTTGATCTATGTGCCCTGAAACCAGCCTGGGCTTCCTTTAGGATGTGCTCCTGTTCCAGCCAGTCCGCAAACTTTTCACGTAAGTGAGTTGCATAAAGTTTGCTAATGATGCTTAAGAGACTGATTGGTCTGTAATTGGCTGGATCAAGTTTACAGCCTTTCTTGAATATGGGAACGATGATTGCCAGTCCCCAGTCCTCTGGTATTATTGCTGTTTGATCTATGCTGGTGAAAAGGGTGGCAAGGACTGGGGCCCACCAGTCAATATTGGCTTTGAGAAGCTCAGGAGAGATATTATCTGCTCCCGGGGCTTTTCTATGTTTGAGTGCCTGAATAAGCCTCCTAATCTCCGCAACCGACACCGGAGGCCACTCATCACCTGCCGCACACTGTATTAGCGGCTGTGTCAAAGGCAGAGCTGAATATAAAGATTGAAAAAATGCCTCCCAAGTCCCTGCAGGTATTGTATACTCCACTTCTGAGGAAGTAGATCGCACTCCATTTGCTACCAGTCTCCAGAAGGTGGCTGAATCTCTCTCTCTGGATGCATCTATTAGGCATTTCCATTCTCTTTTCTGTGCCAGGAGTTTTTTGTTTTTGATCAGAATTTTATAGTTTCGTTTATCTTCAAACCAGCCCGTGGGGAGTTGGGGTAAATTGGCAGATCTATAATTCTTGTATTTTTTCAGTAAGTTTAGCTTCATGTCCTGACATTCTTGATCAAACCAGGGTTTGGAGTTTTTATATGTTGAAGATTGCCTACTTGGCCTGTTCCTTTTTTCCTTCAGGGAATCTTGAAGGAGTGAAATTAACTCCTGAAATAAATTTATCTTTAGTTCATGTCTAGAGGAAGTTATAAGGTTTTCTCTCTTAGTGAGGAATTCCTTTGAGCATAGCCTACTTGAAATTTCCTTATGCAGTTCATCTGTCCATCTGATACGCGAATATCTGAGCTCCAGAGCTGTAGGGCTCGAATGCTCGATTTTCTCAGCGCAGGATAAATCCTTTCCCGCAGCTACGAGAGCACTTAATGGCAGATGGTCACTGTCTAAGCGCTCCTCCACTTTACATTCCAGAACTTTGTTTTGAAAATCATACGACACGATTATATAGTCAATTGTGGAGGCGCCATTGTTAGATATAAATGTGAATTCTCCAACCTTCTCCCCCTCTGTACGGCCATTTAGTATAACCAAGTCCAAGTTGTTGACCAAGTGTAGTAGGCATAAGCCGGCATAATTGCAGCCTTTATCCTTTGAGACTCTAGCTGGTATTGGGTGGGTTTCCTCTATAATGGGGACTGTTTCGTGGAAATGGGCATACAAAGCCTCATCAGATTGTCCAGTTCTGGCATTTAGGTCGCCTGCCACCACTACAGAGGCATCAGGAAATTGATTTGATAGTTTGTCAAGATACTGTTCTAACTGAGCCCAAGTGTTTCTTATCAATCTTTTCTCTCTTTGTGGGGGTAGGTATACGTTAATCAGCAACAAGCTGTGGGTTCTCCACTGTACATGCACAGCTGTGGCCAGATGGTCTAGTGGGTCTAGTTCTTTAAATATGGCCCTTAGCCTTGTTGAAATTAGGGTAACTAACCCACCTTTAACTCGCCCCCCTCTAGTACTTAAAAGACCTGGGAGGGAGAACGCAGAAAAACCATTTAGCTCCACTTCACTTGTGCTCCAGGTCTCCTGGAGGAACACAATGTCATGTCTCTGGATGTATTTAGCAAAGGATTGGTCAGAAACCCTCTTTTGCCAACCTGCAATATTCCAAGTTAGCAAGGCAAGGTTGCACGCTGTCTTGCCAAACATTGATCTTAGTCAATTTGCCTTTAAAAGATTTTTTGGGCCTATCTTTTTATCTGTTAATTGGATTTCATTCATTTTGGCAATGTCCATAGATGTATTGTCGCCCAGGTACTCAATGGAATCAATTGAAGGGTGCAGCGTGCTAACATTAGTGATCAGTACTCCTTTTTTTGGCGAATCTACCTTGAGGTGTTCTATTTGACTGGTACCAAGTTCATCCTCATCCAGGTATCTCATGCTGGTCCAAGAGCGCGTTGTGATTGTCATAGGGATGGTTTCCTTCTTAGATGGTAGATTGTTGCTGTCCCTTACGCACTGTGTTAGATCTGTTGCTGTCAGGTTTATCTCTGCAACTGCAGAGGTATTATAAAGGTAGTCTTTCATGGTTGCCATAGGGATGGTTTCCTTCTTAGATGGTAGTTTGTCCCTTGCGCACTGTGTTAGATCTGTTGTTAACAGGTTTATCTCTGCAGATGCAGAGGTATTATAAGAGTAATCTTTCATGGGGTCTGTCTTGGCTTTTTCAGAGAGGTTCTCTTTTTTTAATTGGTCCGTTGCCGGTTCTTTCTCTCTTACTTTTTCCGGAGCATTCATCTCTGTTAGCTTATTTCTAAGGGTCTCCAATCTTCTCAAGATCTCAGATTGGGCAGGGAAAGGCAACAATCCAAACTGATTTATTAATGCCTTTTCTTCTGGATAGAAGTTATCCGTCCCCTCATTAGGCAGTCTCATCTCCTGTCTTAGTTTCAAGGACCCTTGCTCAGTATGTTCCAGTTTGTCTTTTGAGTGTCCTCTCTCCACCTTTGGTTTACAAGAAAATCTTACCTCAGCTGTCGTAAACTCATCGGGAAACAATTTCAAACATGTGCTGTTTTCAAAGAATCTTGTTACCGTTATCCTTTTCTTTAACAGCAAATGTCTTGATCTATATATATATTTAGCCAAGTTTTGATCTTTGAAGGAGGCAATCACTCGCAGAGAGTATCCATTGTAGAATATGAAATCTACTGAGGTAATGTCCTTTAATTTTATTTTCCCTGGCAGCATGTCATCTAAAGTATTCACAAAATGCACCGAGCGTTCTTCCTGTGTAAGGAAGCCCTTTGGCTTCGGGTAGTTAAGAAATGCTAACTTCCTATCTGCCAACATCAGTTTCCATACTGGCTCAACTTGAGATCTGCCATGATCAATGGTATGGGGTGAGTCTTCTTTAATATTTATGGATCCTTGGGGTTTCAGCATAGAGCACCCGGGTTGTGATTCCGTTTCCTCACTTGTTTTGTTAGGCAGCGATGATGTTTCTTTCAAAGACTTCAGCTGGATCTTTTTTCCTGAATCCACACTGTTGTTCTCTCTGCTACCATGTATAGCAGGTTTGTTAGAGTTTGTTTTTGATTTTGTTGGGATCAGCTTATATAGTCTTTTCCAGCATACTTTACATGCACGTCGATTTATAACAGATTTCCTTGCAATTTTTATGTTCTTACTTTTCTTTTTAGTTTCAGCTTTCTTCTTATGGGATCTCTTACTGATGCCTCGCCTCTTTTGATTTACTTCGATAGGAAATTCAGTTTTAGGGACAGGTACATACAACCCTATGTCCTTTCCTTGGTGTAAATGATTTTCCGCTGCTGATCCTTGTGTGCACTTGCTGGTTGCTGGTTGCTTTGTATATTCTGGCTCTTGAAGGGTGGTTGGTAGATCGGCACCATGAAATTCTGAGCCTTTAGCTTGAAGGGGATAATTTTCCACTAATGTCAGGAGCAGCCCATTTGTTATTGTTAAGTATTTTTTCATAGCTGCCAGATCCAGATTTATAGAGAGCAGCCAGTCCTGAGGATAGCAGTCATTGTTTTCCGTCTGGGAGCCCATAGATGAAGTCTGGGATTTCTGGGAGTTTCGGGATTCTTCCTGTAGTTCTGAAGATAATATCTCAGCCAAGACTATTTCGTGGGCCAGGCTCATTGTGTTTCTATTTTGGTTGTTATTCTCCGTGTCCTGTATTCCTCTAGAGGAGGTTGAGTGATCTTGAGCAGCAGAGGGAAAAAGAAGAGCCTCATCCTGCTTCGACTCAACCATCTCAGCCATCTTTTGCCCATTTCCATTTCCATTCTCATTGTCCCTTGTATGTAGAAAGTATTGCGTGATTTTACTCTGTTTCTCATAACACTCCTGGAACAATGGGCTTGTCACTATCCCCAGGTCCCTACATTTCTTTCTAGTAAGTACCATTTGTAAATCTTTGTTACCAATCAGGGTTATTCTTCCTATTTCAAAAACTATGTCTCTTAGGAAGTCGGGAGCTCCACCCAGCTATAGGCTAAGATCCAAGTTGAGGCAAGATTTGGGATAGCTGTTTATAGTTTGTAATAATTTGATAGCTTGTAGTTCAGGGCATAACACGAAGTTGGCAATAGATCAGCCGTCGCCCGTTTTCCTTATTGTCGGTCAAACTTGAGGAGCGTAGCAGCGCGGGGAGCAAACCCTCCGGACATCAAGATAACAAGGCATAAAACGTTAACTAAGAAAAACAGAGGCAGTGGTGAGGTGATAAGGCAGCCAATAAATCATTAAAACTATAAAATTAGAGTCCAGGAAGAATAAAAAACTACTTAAAATCTTAATTGAAAGCAGGCGAACCTGACTGTGCTGCTATCTCCGTCGCCATCTTCCCTCCTCCCGCCAGTAGCATGAGTCTGGGTTGCAGGAATCAACAAGAAAGGTTGTTAAGCCTGGAGACAAAGATTGATTGATTGATTGATTGATTAACTAACACACATACATATCTCGCTTAATATTTTAAAACTCTTATCAATTTGCCACCTGCTATCGTCTGTGGCAGATCATCTGACTGCTTCAAGGAGCAGAAGCAGCTAGTTTTAAAAGTTGGCAACTCTTTAGCATCACTTTCCTCCTTCTTTTTTCCTTTTTGCAAATCTTGTCTTCTGTAACGTGCCAATTTGGGGCAGCGGGAGGGAACGGTGACGTTCAGATCTGGCTGGCCAGGCCGGCTGCGGACGATGACTCTCCTCGCCTCTCCGTCACCAGCTGCCAAGGGATAGCAGCTGCACCAGCCCCACCCGCTTAATGACGGTTCTTATAATTCCCCGGACCATTAAAAAATACCCACCCAAGCCCTAGTGTGGGCCAGGGTAGAGCAGCAAAAGCTCTGCAAGCTTAAAGGCCCAGAGGGTGGGGGTGGGGGGTTCTTCTGGTCTTAGTAGCAGTCTGCTAAAACCCCTTATTAGCTTTTGACAGTAAAGCTTCACCTGTTGGACTTCTGCCATAGCGGCAGAAATTCAACAGGTGAAGCTTCTTTCCTCAAATCTCCAGTCAATTCAACAGAACAGATTTAAGCTCCCTGATTACTTTCAAATCTCCTGGATATACTAGGGCAGCTGCATGGAAAAAAAGGAAAGGGCGGGGGAAGAGTAGAGCTCCTACACCTTTAATATTTGTGTAGGGGATTTCAGGAGGTGTGCTATAACTTGCCTGACAAGCAGCACCTGTTGAAATCCCCTCCATAAATATTAAAGTTGTAGAAAACGTACCCTTCTCTTGCCTAGGACCACCCCAGTTATATATTTGTTGTGGTTATATTTTTCTTGGTTATCCCCCCAAACCCATAAAGTAAATCAGATATGTTTCTTGTTGGCAGAAATACGTGTGTTTTTTTTTAATTAAAACATTTCTACCCCACCCTTCTAGCGCAAAAAAACCCGCCCAGTGCAGCGTGCAGCATTTCAAATGGCGATTTCAGAGACACAGCAACAATAAAGCACATTGGCTAAGGGTCAGCGGTTGAAACCAAGCACACAAAAAACATCAAAAGTTTGCCGGAATAAAACGGATTCACTCTGCCCACAGTTTGATTAAACTGGCGCGGAGAGAGCTAAACCACCCACATGCAGCCGAACTGAACCAATACTATGCACCGAGAGGAATGGTGCAAATAAACAGATTTATGGGGCAGCAATCCTGTCGATGCCAGGAAAATCTCTTTTATTTTTCTCTATCGTGAAGCAACAACCAACACTGTGGGAGCCTTGAATGGCAGGGAGCGGGGGGTGGGACGGGACTCCCTCATCCAATTCCAGATTCACCGCCTCCTTTTCCCTCACTGGCTGGGAAGTGAAAGGAGGGGAAATCACTCTACCCGCCATTTCAACGACAGTTTAAGGGGTTGCAATCTCCGGGTCAAGAGCCCTTTGGAGTTTCTGGGCAGAAGGACGCCATCTTTAATTTCTTGTTTCTATTCCATTTCACCCCCCATTCCACTGAGGATAAAGGGACCCCAGGCCATTAGGTCCAGTCGTGGCCGACTCTGGGGTTGCAGCACTCATCTCGCTTTATTGGCCGAGGGAGCCGGCATACAGTTTCTGGGTCATGTGGCCAGCATGACTAAGCCGCTTCTGGGCAACCAGAGCAGTGCACAGAAACGCGTTTACCTTCCCGCCGGAGCGGTACCTATTTATCTACTTGCACTTTGACGTGCTTTCGAACTGCTAGGTTGGCAGGAGCAGGGACCGAGCAGCGGGAGCTCACCCCGTTGCAAGGATTTGAACCGCTGACCTTCTGATCGGCAAGTCCTAGGCTCTGTGGTTTAACCCACAGCGCCACCCACGCCCCCCTCTGAGGATACCGGCATATATATATATCCTCTGAGTCCCAAAACCAGGATGCACGTTTTCCCAAGCATGCTCCCCATGTGAGATCACTGAACCCCCCAAAAAACGTGCTTTCACGGTGCCCCAAAATAAAATTGTGTGAGATCACAGCGCCGCAAATGGTTGTTGTGCTCTTGCAGGACAAACCGGGATGTTCTGGGGTTGTTGTTTTTCTGGGACACTTGCGAGGTAGGAATACATGGGGCCACCCCAACCCAATTTTTGCAGTGTCAGATTAGGCAAAGAGGCATTTGCTTCAGCAAGGCCTAAACCGATTGTTGCCATGGCAAAAACAGGTTTTCCCCTGTTAAAGGAGAAATCTGAGGGCCCCCTTGGCCAAAAAACAAGGACACCAGCCAGGAATACCAGAGCAAAACAGCAGCCAGTAGGCTTGGTTTTTAGTGAAGACTGTCGCGACAGGACTCCCACCTGCCACAAGGTGGAACAAGATGGAAACCCGGAACAAAAGAGAACCCAAACTTTTATTAGCTGCTAATCCCCATGTTACACCCCCCCAAACTACATCACTAATACATCATGGTTACATCATGAAAGGGGAGGTCTGGTGGCAGTAATCTGAGCATCCTGGACCCTGCCCCATGGTTCCCCTTGCCCTCCACCAAACACCCATCAAGTGAAGCAAAAGAGATATTAACATTTCCCTGTTTCCCATCCAAGTTAATCACACCCTTTTGTCTTCAACTGGCTTTGTTATTTCTGGAATGGCTACCTGTCTGGCACTCAGGTATCAGGATGCCAGGAATTATCACTCAGGCAGAGGGGCGGCTGAGCAGCTGAGCTCACATGTCTGTATGAATTTCTGAAGTTTTCCCAGTAAGCCAGTACATTTATCAGTGAATTGTTACATTTGGTATTGTGCAGCAGTGGCCCTTTGAATAGATGGGAAGAAACTGTGATGAAGTATTTTGTGGGGACAAATCACAAAAGTCACAAAAGCGATTGTGCTGATTTTGGTAGTGGGCTGCATGTGCATGATATCTGCTGGAGGGGCAACCCCCCAAAAAACCTATACATAAATTCCTGCAACACCCCCAAGCCTGTTTTGCTGGTGGATGCCAAACTGGGATGATGAAATGGTCAGTGGAGAAGAGGGGAGGGGGGGTCTGCTTGACCCTTCCTCCAGCCATGTAAACAACCCCCCCACAAAAAACAGCATCACACACCCCAATTCCAGGGATGAAGACAAGAGTATCAGACGTAAACTCTGGTAAATGTGAGACAGCACAATAGAGCAGGGATTCCCAAATGTCGTCCACGGACCACTATAAGCCAGTGCTTTTTCCCCTAAAAAAAATATTTAGGAGTACTCTCATTTTCCTACTCATATTGAAATACTGCCCACTCAGTGATGCCGAACTTAGATTCACAAAATGTTTAGGGGTATGCGTACCCCTGCATCCCCCCTGAAAAAAAGCCCTGGATAAAATGTTCCTCTATAAACTGATTTGGTCAATCTTCCACACTAACCAAGCGAGAACATATTCTAATTTCAGGAGGGCCAATCTCCCTCGGCTGCAAAGCAAGGCTGTAGAATCTCTGTGGCACTTCGAGGTCACAGAGCGAGAGCGGCACATGGGACATAAAATATACGCCACTAGATGATGCATAATGTGTGTGGAACAGAGGAGGTGGAGCGGCCGGCGCATAAATCCAGTCTGAGAATATCCTGCCCTGCAGCCGCAGTTAACCCTTGAGGAATGAGGGACACATTCCAGGGCCTGAGAAACAAAAGTTGCGTACTTGGAAGAAACCCAGGCCTCACTCTTGAGCCTCACGCTGCTTTCTCTAGAAAGGATGGGGAAGGGAGGAGGGGAATCTTCTTCAATGCCAAGAGACCCAAATTGGCTCCTGGTCCAACAGAGAAGCATGCAGTGAAATTCTGGCTACACCCATGTTTTCTTTCTTTTTTCCAAGATTGATTGTAAGCATGTTGGGGCAGGGACCTGTCTTTTCAGATTATTCTCAAAAGCGCCAACTGTGTCAGTGGCACTATACTGGGGTTGGCATCTGACAGCCCTTACTGGAGGCATTTGGACGAAGCATATCATCATCAACAACATTAGTGCTTTTTTTCTAAAAAAAATGTTTAGGGGTAATCTCATTTTCCTACTCTTATTGAAATACTGCCCCTCAATGAGGCCAAACTTAGATTCACAAAATGTTTAGGCCAGGGAATGCGTACCACTGCGTCCCCCGAGAAAAAAAGCACTGATTATTAATGTTGATATTATTATTATTATTATTATTATTATTATTATTATTAATGTTAATCTTATTATTTAATTCATGAATTGTCTTTCCGATGAGTCTCATGTGCATACAATAGGAGCGACTGAAAACGGTTTCAAAAGTGTACGAGAAAGAAAATACAGTGGTACCTCGGGTTAAGAACTTCAATCGTTCTGGAGGTCCGTTCTTAACCTGAAACTGTTCTTAACCTGAGGTACCACTTTAGCTAATGGGGCCTCCTGCTGCTGCCACACGATTTCTGTTCTCATCCTGAAGCAAAGTTCTTAACCTGAAGCACTATTTCTGGGTTAGCAGAGTCTGTAACCTGAAGCGTATGTAACCTGAGGTACCACTGTATAGGTTTTTTAATAATACAAAATAAACAGCTTAGGCAGAGACCTTTTCATTTAGCTGGAAAAGCTTGTCCAAACAGGAACGGCTGCAATTGTTTCCGGAAAGTGGAAATTGTGGCTGCCTGCCGCATTTCAACAGGGAAGCTGTTCCACAGAACTAAAAGGCCCTGCTCTGACTTGCAGGAGCAGGGAAGAGAGCTCTAGTAGAGCCACACAAGGGTGGACTGCATGGCCCTTTCAACTCTATGACCTCACTGAGCGAATGATGTAAACAAGCCCGCCTCTCCCAGCCCCAGGGAGAAAAAGTTGGCACACGACGCCTGGGCTGGAGACCATTCGCCTCCCTTTTGAGCCAAGTACGGCAGCGAGAACTGAAACCTCTGTTGTGGTTGTGGAGAGGCGGGCTTGCTCTATCACTGCTCCCTCCGACACCAGCAGCAGCCCCTGTCCCGCCCCCCAAAAATCCGGTTCCCATCCCCAAAGATTGCCCCAGTGGTACCCACTGGAGGTTTTGGACTACAACTCCCATCAGGCAGCGCTAACAGTCATAGCTAGGCTTGCCAGGTCAAGAGCAGCCCAGATCCTGAGATTTCAAGCCCCAAACCTGAGACCTAGGGGTGGGGCCCTGATGATGTCACAGGACAGCCCCTGGAGATGGAAGTTAATTGGGAGAGCGGAGCAGAGGCAGATCCTCCCAGTTGGCTCAAATCTTCCCCAACTCCACTGGCCTCTATCATGGATAGGGTTGCCAAAGTCCCTTTGCAAGCCTGGCTCCTGCGCCTTCAACAACAGCTCGGTCTACAGGCTCCTAGTTTTGTCCAGGTTAGTTGGCAACCCTAAACCCAAAATGAGGCTCACATATATTTCAATGAACAGGCAGCCAAATAGTTAAAGGACAGCGGCTTTATCCAGAAAAAGGTGGCAGCCTAAGGAGGGAGATAAAACCTCTTTCCCAGGGACTAATCCTTCTCAGTCCTTGAACATATAAGGCCACAGTGAACAGCAAAGTGTCTCTGGGCATGTGCAAAGGAACCACTGCTTTGTTCTCAGCAGCCTGTATTAGCCTCCGTGGATGCATCTGGGATTAGTAAACTCAGATATGTGGCTTTCTTTCCCTCTTCTATGAGGGCAGCACCGTGTAACTCCTCCCAAACCAGACCACAGGTTGGGCCTGTTATATTGCAGGCATGCAACTGGCCCTGCCACATCACTCCTAAAGCCAGCTAGCCCTGCATTTCTGCCAGAATGTTGCTCCTGGCAACTTGGTAGGCAAAACATGAAAGTCTCAGCCTCCCTTTGCTGCTGGCTCCCAGCTCCTGCTGTTCAGAGATAGCCTGCTTGTGATCATGGAGGTTCCACTGAGATCTCATGGCTAATTGCTGCTGGTATTCCTCCTTGAACATCTAATCATGGTGGGGTTTTTTTTAAAGCCATCTAAGCTACATGGGATGCAGGTGGCACTGTGGTCTAAACCACAGAGCCTAGGACTTGCCGATCAGAAGGTCGGCGGTTCAAATCCCCGCGACGGGGTGAGCTCCCGTTGCTCGGTCCCTGCTCCTGCCAACCTAGCAGTTCAAAAGCACGTCGAAGTGCAAGTAGATAAATAGGTACCGCTCCGGTGGGAAGGTAAACGGCATTTCCGTGTGCTGCTCTGGTTCGCCAGAAGCGGCTTAGTCATGCTGGCCACATGACCCGGAAGCTGTACGCCGGCTCCCTCAGCCAGTAAAGCGAGATGAGCGCCGCAACCCCAGAGTCGGTCACAACTGGACCTAATGGTCAGCGGTCCCTTTACCTTTACCTAAGCTAGATGGGACGCGGGTGGCGCTGTGGTCTAAACCACAGAGCCTAGGGCTTGTCGATCAGAAGGTCAGCAGTTCGAATCCCTGTGACGGGGTAAGCTCCTGTTGCTCGGTCCCTGCTCCTGCCAACCTAGCAGTTCGAAAGCACGTCAAAGTGCAAGTAGATAAATAGGTACCACTCCAGCGGGAAGGTAAATGGTGTTTCCGTGCGCTGCTCTGGTTCGCCAGAAGCGGCTTAGTCATGCCGGCCACATGACCCGGAAGCTGTACGCAGGCTCCCTCGGCCAGTAAAGCAAGATGAGCGCCGCAACCCCAGAGTCGTCCGCGACTGGACCTAACGGTCAGGGGTCCCTTTACCTTTAAGCTAGTACAAATGCAGCTATTGCAGGCTATGTATGATATAGCCAGTTGTCTTCCCTTCCCTTGCCCTGCACATTAAGCTTCCAGCCTACAAGATTTCATTCCACCAAAGGAATGTGCATAAGGGGAGTGGCTGGGGTAAACTCAGGTGTCCTCCCCACGTAGGAGGAAAGAGGCAGGCCTTTGCAATCACTGCCCCACTTGACTGGGTTGCAGCAAATCTGACACACAATTGTTTCCGATTTCCAGAGCATTTTGGCGCCTCCTCAAAATCTATTTCTGAAACGCTATGGCTTACGGAGAGCCTGGCACTCCTCTGTGATGCCGACACATTCCTCGTCCCCAAAGGAGCTAGTTTTTAAGCTTAACGTTCGCAAGCTGGCTGACAGATGTGGACACGGATCCAGATTTGATTGCAGCTGCACGTTTGTCATGCTCAGCCTTACCCAACCTGGTTGCCCCCCTTCAATTGCTGGTATAATAATAATAATAATTTATTATTTATACCCCGCCCATCTGGCTGGGTTTCCCCAGCCACTCTGGGCGGCTTCCAACAAAACACTAAAATACAATAACCTATTAAACATTAAAAGCTTCCCTAAACAAGGCTGCCTTCAGATGTCTTCTAAAAGTTTGGTAGTTATTTTTCTCTTTGACATCTGGTGGGAGGGCGTTCCACAGGGCGGGTGCCACTACCGAGAAGGCCCTCTGCCTGGTTCCCTGTAACTTTGCTTCTCACAGTGAGGGAACCGCCAGAAGGCCCTCGGAGCTGGACCTCAGTGTCCGGGCAGAACGATGGAGGTGGAGACGCTCCTTCAGGTATACTGGACCGAGGCCGTTTAGGGCTTTAAAGGTCAGCACCAACACTTTGAATTTGGTAGACTGCTACTCCTGCGGCCAATGGTCAGGGGTTTGTAATCCAGAACACTGAGAGGGCAAGAAGTTCAGGAAGGTTTGCCCCCAGTATTTCTGGGAACTTTTAAAGTTTCAAATCCATCCCCTCCACAAACCTGGGTAAAGAAGACCAGGGCCATATTCACCCCATACATATTCATCCCAGACAACTTGTAGCTCTGGGAGGGGAATGGCAGTTTCCCGAACAACTCTCAGCACCCTTTGCAAGCTACAGCTCCCAGAATTCTTTGGGGGAAACCAAGACTATCATCAAATGATTCAGAATCTGTGGCATCAGCCAAGCTGCTGAAGTACTGTGGTGAAAAAAGCTATCAGCTTCAGCACCCTTTGAATGATGGACTACCACACAGGGACATTTTCACCCTACCCTTTGTGCTAACATCATCATCACCATCATCATCATTTTTTATTTGTATGCCTCCTTTCCACAGTTAAAAAAACAATGCCCAAGGCGGCGTACAGCATAACAAGATTTACAAAATTACAAAAGTCATTAACAATTAATAAACCACATCAAAAAAATACACAACCAAATGGGAAACAATTTCCACATAAATCAAAATCTAAAACTAAGAATACAGCATTAATATCGCAGTTTAAAATGACATAGGTAAAAAATAACAGCAACACATAGGCCAGGGCTTTTTTTCAGCCAGAGCTCACAGGAACTCAGTTCCTGCCATTATAAGAGAACGAGTAGGTGTGTTCATTGTGAGTTCCAGCAACCTCTTTTTCTAGAACAATGGCGCTGCCTGCTATATTGTTTGAAAGAACTTAAATATGATGGGAGATTAACCTGCCGAGATTTCTATACCACCCACAGAGCGGTGCTTTCTGAGACAGCGGTAGAGGAAAACAGGCGAAATGTTGGCCGTTAATTGTACAGGTGGCTCCTTGGTCCAAAGTCGGGCAGGGTACGTTTCAGTTAATCACAACCCCTGTCACTTCTGGGTGAGGCCGGCCAACAGTTTCATCTCGCTATACCCTTTGGCTAAACACAATGAAAGCGACTTGGCTCCTCATTCTCCTGGAACCTGATATGTTCTGCCAAACGCACCCATTTCCCAGCAAATATTTCAGGTGATCCAGTTTTGCACCCTCCTCCCAGAGGCACGAACTCAAAGGCACCAATTCGTTCCGCTTTGACCAACCTAAGGTACAAAACTAGAACGGTGAAATTCCTCCCGCTCTTTCTGCAAAGTCTCATGGGTGGAGTGAAGAGCATAAACTACGCTAGCAATTATTTATATAGCCCAAGAAGGTGTAGTTTCCCCAGATTTTATTCAGCAGGGAGTACAAAGACATGGGTGGCGACAGAGAAAGGGTGCAGGCAGCCCACCCTGTGTAGCAAATCGTTGTGTTGTTTTGCCCGACAAGAGATTCTAGGTGGTTTGTTTTATACAGCTGCTTTGCAGAGAAGTGGGGTGCAACGACAGCAGTCTTGACCCCTCCAGATTGACACTTCCATTTCACCATTCGGAATCTAATACTCCTTTAACGGAGAAAACAAGACCACGCCCATTTGGTTCTGAGTAATAAGGCGAGTCATGAGTATTCTTTCTGGTATGAATCCCAATCTCAGACATAAATTGGAAAATATGCATCATCCAGTGAGGGGAAGGAAATCCCCTTTAAGCCCGTTGACAACCCTCTCTTAAAAAGGAACGTGGGTTACAGGTGCAACCAACTGATAGAAACCACAAAGGCTATGTCAGAGGCAGAATGCAGGGAATCACAAATTGGGAGAGTGGTGTTGTGTTCAGGCCCTGCTTTTTGGGGTTCTCATTGGCCACTGCAAGAACAGGATGCTGGACTAGACTGGGCCCCCTTGGACTGATCCAACTGTCTGTCTGCATTAAGAGATCTTGAGCATATTCTCTCAATATATTATCACCCATCTGATTGGGTTGCCCCAGCCACTTTGGGCAACTTCCATCAAAATACAGTGGTACCTCAGGTTACATACGCTTCAGGTTACAGATTCCGCTAAGCCAGAAATAGTACTTCGGGTTAAGAACTTTGTTTCAGGATGAGAACAGAAATCGTGCTCCGGCGGCGTAGCAGCAGCAAGAGGCCCCATTAGCTAAAGTGATGCTTCAGGTTAAGAACAGTTTCAGGTTAAGAAGGGACCTCCAGAACGAATTAAGTACTTAACCTGAGGTACCACTGTACTAACATTAAAAAACCCCTCAGGCATTAAAAAACCTCCCTGTACAGGGCTGCCTTCATATGTCTTCTAAAAGCCATAATGTCATTTATCTCCTTGACATCTGATGGAAGAGTGGGTGCCACTGGGTGGCCCTCTGCTTGGTTCCCTGTAACTTAATTTCTCGCGGTGAGGGAACCACCAGAAGGCCCTCAGTGCTGGACCTCAGTGTCCGGGCTGGATGATGGGGGTGGAGACACTCCTTCAGGTATACTGGGCCTTTGGGGCCGTTTAGGGCTTCAAAAGTCAGCACGAACACTTTGAATTGTGCTCAAAAATGTACCGGCTGCCGTTCCCAGTCACCAGTCTAGCTGCCGAGCCACTTTCAATACAGCCTCTCCGAATACCTAAGCAGTTTCACTACTCATGATTTCCCTTCAAATCCTTCATCAGAATGTTACCTTTTCCCATGAAGTCTTTAGATTAAACATTCCATTCTCATTCCCAATGGAAATTCATTCTAGGTATAGGGATCTGTGTTTGCTCATTTCGTTTCTTATTGCCCATTCCTCCCCCCCCCCTCAACAAACCTGGTCAAAATGTAACTTGAAGATCCCTTGGGGCAGAGACCTTTTAATTTTGCTTACGCACTCTGCAAATGCTACCAACATATATAGCAAGAAGTCTTTGAAGCACCTTAAAGCCTGACAAATTTAGGGTAGCACAAGTTCCGATAAACCACAGTCCACTTCACGAGACGCACGGAGCGTTATTCTGAGTTGCAACCGATGAAGCAAACTATAGTCCGCGAAAGCTTATGCCATCATAAATTTGTGGGTGCCACGGGGCTCTCTGTTGTTTTTGCCACAAGAGAGAGTAAGACAACTACCGCTCTGGAATATGAAAATCAGTGGAATAACCGCAAGCGATTTGTGGGGTCGGGGCTGGAGCTTCGTGCTGACCCTAAAACCATGGATCCATCCACACGGTCAGAGAGGCCTTCTCGAGGGACCCACCTGACAACATCAAAGTTCTACCCCAGCTCTAGTTATAATTGCTGTTTTTGCTTGCGTTACTCTTCCCAGAGTCCAAAAAGAATCAGATTTCCCTCTCTAAACTCAAGAGGCGACTCCAGGGAGGCCGAGATGGAGAAGCGGTGACTGATGTGGCCCAGCTGGGGACACCTGGAGAAGGGAGACATTCCTGGAGGCTGAGGCCCTTCAGAAAGCTGGCGCAGGATGGATGACTGAATCACCAGCCCACACAGTCACCAGACTCGGGGATGAAAGGGAGACCGCCTGTTTTGAAGAAATCCCATTGTGCCTCTGTCTCTCTCTGTTCTGAGGGGCAGCCGGGTGTTGCGGAGACAGCGGGCTCAAATCCTGTTCTCAGTTGGCCACAAACGCCCACAAGGGTGGCCCTGAGCCCAATTTACCTCACAGGGCTGTTGTGAGGGAAATTGGGGGGGGGGGCTTCTCCACAGCTTCTCATTTACACAAACCGGCTTAATAGTAAATATTTATCATCTTGTCTTTCCTCCCATGATTTCAGGTGGTTGCACCGCGCGGATATAGCGTTTGATGCTCACAACCAACCTAGGAATCGTAAAATCGTAGTGTTGGAGGGGACCCCGTGGGTCATCTAGTCCAACCCCCTGCAATGCAAGAATCTCAATTGAAGCATCCATGACAGATGGCCATCCAACCTCTGTTTAAGGACCTCCGAGGAAGGAGAGTCCAGGTCAAGTTGAGAGGTAGCCACTTGGCCCAAGAAACATTTCGTGAGCATCGTGTCTATAGAGCAGTCTTTCTCAACCTGTGGGTCCCCAGATGTTGTTGAACTACAACTCCCATCACCCCTAGCTAGCAAGGCCAGAGCTCAGGGATGATGGGAGTTGTAGTCCAACAACATCTGGGGACCCACAGGTTGAGAACCGCTGCTATAGAGGGATTCAGCCTTATTTCACCCTGACAACAACCCTGTGGTGTAAGTCGAGGCTGATTTATGGCCACTTGGCTCTCAGTCAGCATCGCTGCCCAGTGGGCATTCGGACCAGTCTCTCCCTGGTCCACACCCAACAATTTACCCATCACATCACTCTTGGTACCCTAGATCTGCCGCCCGCCCCTGACCAGATGCCCATGTTGTGTAGCTAGTTTCACCCTGAAACACACAAACATTCACTTACCTTCCTGCGCGTTGCCGATGCTCATCCACAAAGCCAGCAGGCAGGAGAGGAAAGATCGGCCAAGTTGACCCATTTTCCAAAACTGAAGTCCCCCAACAAATCCCAGCTCCCCAAAACACTCTAGGGGCTCATTGGCAGAGGCAGAGGAGCCCAGGAAATATCTCTCAAATATCTCCCAAGTTCACTGAGAAGTTTCAAAAGAGACGAAGGAGAAGGTTGTCGCTGGAGCCGAATCCCAAAAACAAGTGACGAAATCTTCGGTGAAGTCAGTACCCAGGAGAACGACTGGATCCAAACTTTTCTATTTAAAAAAAAAACTCCTTGTGGAAATTCAGAATAATTTCCCAGCTCGAAACATTTGTCCGTATCACAAAAATAAGAGAGTGCCAACAAAATGTTCTTTCCTTCGAATTTCCAGCTTAAGTTTGGCTTCACTTGCCACTCCGAGCGCTGATTTCCTACTCTCTTGCGTCTCAGCAGCTTTTCAAAACTTGCACCTGATTTCCCCCCCTTTCCATGCTTTGCCAAGCTCTTTCTGCCCTGGCTTCTAAGCAAAACTGATGATGCCTACATCTATAGCAAAGGCTATCATAACAAAACTTGCCCGGTTAACTTCTCCAAAGTGCTTCCCGCTTTCCAAAAAAGCTGACTTCTCCAAAAAAAATATATAACAGAGAAAAGCTAAGGCAGTGGAAGAGGGGGGGGAAAGTCCCTTCCCCTTTTTTTCTCTCTTTTGCTCTGTTCCTGACTCACCCACTCCTACACACTGCTGAAAAATTGTTTGGGAGAAGAAGAGAGGCTTGAGAGATTAGCAAGTTGAAAGGGAAGGAGGGGGCAAGAGAGAAATAGGGAAGGGTGTGCGAACATTCCTTCCAGCCCAAGCAGGGTTAATGGGAGGAGAGGAACAGAAAAGAGAGAGAGAGGGAGGGAGGGAGAGAAAAAGACTTTTCTTAAAGTTACAAGCACCCACATTCCAAAAATTTAAAAATAAATAAAGAGGAAGCGAGAAAATATGGGTGCAGTCTGCACAGAGATTGGCAAGGTGGAACTGGACAGTGCTGACCCTAGACAAAGCCATCCCAAGGCTTGACTGCAGCGTAAGTTTTCCAAACTTGTGAGAACTCATCCCAGAAGCATAGTTGTTGTTCCTAATGGTTAAGGGGGGAGGAAGAATCCTGGGGCACCTTAAAGGCTGATGTGCTGTACTTTTGGACAGCTAACGTATGCATGGGTCTCAATGAAAACTATACATATGTATAATTTTTATAAAATTTGCTAAATTACATTTCAAAACATTCATTTCAACAACCTTAAATCAATGACTTCCCTTCTCCTCTTTCCGTGGTTCATTTTACATACCGTAAGGTAAAGGGTAAAGGGACCCCTGACCATTAGGTCCAGTCGTGGCCAACTCTGGGGTTGCGGCGCTCATCTCGCTTTACTGGCTGAGGGAGCCGGCATACAGCTTCCGGGTCATGTGGCCAGCATGACTAAGCCGCTTCTGGTGAACCAGAGCAGCGCACGGAAATGCCGTTTACCTTCCCGCCAGAGCGGTACCTATTTATCTACTTGCACTTTGACGTGCTTTGGAACTGCTAGGTTGGTAGGAGCAGGGACTGAGCAACGGGAGCTCACCCCCTCGTGGGGATTCGAACCACGACCTTCTGATCGGCAAGTCCTAGGCTCTATGCTTTAACCCACAGCGCCACACGCGTACACCCCTGCATATTTTACAACCATTCAGTAATCCATTGCTACATCCATCAAAACTTATTTATACTTTTGAATTTATCATAATGCTACCAGCGTTTTTAAATAAACACAATTCCCCCCCCCATATATTCAGTAAACATTTTCCAGTCTTCTTTAAACATACATTCTTCATGTTCTCTTATTCTATATCTTAAATCTGCAAGCTGCGCGTATTCCATCAGTTTAAGTTGCCATTCTTCTTTGGTTGGGACCTCACTCGTTTTCCATTTTTGGGCTAACAAAACGCGGGCCACAGTAGCAGCATACATAAATAGTCTTTTTTGACACCTGGGAATTTCCCTCTGAATTATTCCCAACTAAAAGAACTCTGGTTGTTTGTTTGTTTGTTTGTTTTTTAAAGGTACTTTAAAACATTCCCCCCCCCAATATCATTTCCCAATATTTTTTTACCCTTTTTCCTGGGGCACCTTAAAGGCTGGTGTGCTGTGCTTTTGGACAGCTAAGTTATGCATGGGCCTCAATGAAAACTAAAGACCTTACTCCAACACCTGCGGCACTTTCCACAGAGTGGATAGAATCATAGAATTGTGGCGTTGGAAGGGGACCCCGAGGGTCATCTAGTCCAACCCCCTGCAACGCAGCTGTCCCATTCGGAGATTGCGAAGAATGAGGATGTTGCTTTCTCACATAAACCACAAATGCAACAAGTCAGGCAGATGTTTACAGTTCAGATCGATTCACACCTGATAACTAGAGAAGTCTGGAGCACGTGGACAGGATGTGGTTATAACAGCAAGACAGACACCTGCCGTCTAGGTGGACCCACTGTTCATAACTGGGGGTGTTTAGAACGTGTGGTCAAGATGTCGTATTTTTGCTTGGCTTAGCAAGTAACAGCATAGGAACGTAGACCAAATAAGGGGAATGTTAGTAGGGTAATTAGGCAGTCGTGATAGGCTGTAAACCTTGTAGTACCCAGCCAATGGGGAGGCAAGGGAGGGAACCTGTGCTTCAGGATAAAAAGGTAAAGGGACCCCTGACCATTAGGTCCTGTTGTGGACGACTCTGGGGTTGCAGCGCTCATCTCGCTTTATTGGCCGAAGGAGCCGGCGTACAGCTTCCAGGTCATGTGGCCAGCATGACTAAGCCGCTCCTGGCGAACCAGAACAGTGCACGGAAACGGCGTTTACCTTCCCGCCGGAGCGGTACCTATTTATCTGCTTGCACTTTGACGTGCTTTCGAACTGCTAAGTTGGCAGGAGCAGGGACCGAGCAACGGGAGCTCACCCCGTCGCGGGGATTCGAACCGCCGACCTTCTGATCAGCAAGTCCTAGGCTCTGTGGTTTGACCCACAGCGCCACCCACATCCCTTGTGCTTCAGGATGCTGTGGTCTAAACCACAGAGCCTAGGTTGCATTTTAAGGAGCGAGATTAAGGGTCTTAGGACCCACTTCTTACAGGGATCAAACCTGCAACCTTGGCATGATGAGCACCACACCCTAACCAACAGAACTATCCTGGCTAAGACTATCTGCCCTCAGAGGGATGCATCTGCTGTGTCTCTGTAGGAGTTCTTGCTCTGAGTACGTCTTCCCTGATTTGAGCACACTTTATCCCAGAGATGAGGAACCCAGGCATTGTTGGGTACCAAGTCCCAATTGCCCCAGCTAATATGGCCAACAGTTGGGGATGATGGGAGTTGTAGTCCAACCACATCTGGAGAGCCAGAGGTTCACTGTCCCTACCTTATTGCTCTGCCTTATGCACGGTCAGTGGAGCATGAGACTCTGAATCTCAGGTTGTGATTCTACAGCTTCAAAACCTCTTGCTCGTCCTCCAACCAGGGGACGGACACTGCCCAACAGAAGGCCAAGCCAACTGGATGTGGGTCATGAAAGAGAAGCAGCCGGCAGCCTCCCCTGCGGGTGGGCACATGAGGCTCGCAGGAGACTGATTTCTCAGGGAACCTTCACAGCTGTCTCATGCCACACTCACCATTCACATGTGTCACACAGATTGCAAATTCCTGTAACCAGGTTGTCAGTTTTCAACCGGGTGGGTCCTGGAAGCTGGAGACACAGAGAGCTGCGTGCCCTGTGCTGGATTCCATGAGGCGACTAATGGAGAAGCGAGATCTGCTGGGGGTGTTAATGCCATGAGCCCGGTGCCAGATTTATGTACAGTATAAGCTAAACAAGCTATAGCTTAGGGCCCCGCTCTCTTGGGGGCCCCCAAAAAAATTAAAGGGGGAAAAACTGGTTGTACATTTCCAAAATATAAGATAAAAAACAAATAAAATTAAACCTACATACAGCTACTGTGTTTTGTGTTGTTGTAGGCTCCTATGATGTAAGTCATGGGCCCTGCCTGCTAGCCTGCTCCCTAAAATATCATTGGTTAGATACCTGTTAGGTCCATAAATTACCATATAGCATATATTCAACACCAAAAACAGTGACAATTTGTTGTTGACAAAGGACAGCCGGACATATAAAGGGCCCCATTGCCTTCAGTAGCTGAGGGCCTCATCAAATCTAAATCCAGCCTTGTACTGTGCCATCCACTTGTCTGAGGTGAGGGTCTGATGCAGCAGTTAATATCAATATTAATTTCCAGAGTAGCAGCCATATTAGTGACTTGCAATAATTTTGTAGTACCGTAGATACTTGGTGGCATCAAGTTGTGTATGTTTAAAAAAACACCCCAAAACACCACAGTCTCCATTGACCTTCTTTCCAAGGCGACTGAACCCGTGTAAACGCCTCGAATCCCTGGATTCTCTCACCCCTCTGAGCTTGGGGTGGTGTGAAACATTTTTTTTTTTAATAGTCACTCTCGCCTTCCTGGAGATTCAATTCCCCCCAATAAGTCACCCGGAAGGGGCCAGGAAAACCTGGAGACTTCAGATCAGCCCTGCAGGTCCCCCTCAAACTTTCTCTAGCTGCTGTGCAAGCAACAGCCCCCCTCAAGGTGTGTTTGGCTAATAAACTAAAGATGCGAAGATAAGCCACTTTAAAATGCTCCTGTTAGGACTCCGAGTATATTTCAGCCCCATTGTTTGTTTCTTTGGGGGATGTAGGGGGCAGTCACAGTGCGAGATTGCAGAGTTAACCATTACCCACAACTCTAGGGAGCTGGGCTGGTGGGAGATCTGATAAGCGGCTGTGTTCAGACCTCCAGGGTAAGGCAAAAGAGTCTCGACTATTATGCAAAATGTAAAGATTGCCCGTTCCAAAAGCCATATTAGGGCAATATTTCTGCAGCTCTCCAAAACTCTCTGTCAGGGTTGAATTAGGGAAAGGGGGGTGGGGAGGAATTCTCTGGCCAAATCCCCACGTCCCCTTGCAAAATTTATACACTCTCCCTAGCAAAGAGAGCTGTGCCTTTGACCTGCAGTTAGATGGGCAGAAATCAAACAGGTAAATATTTTCCCTGGGGCGGTGATGAGACTGGAGAAACTTCACCTGCCTCATAGCTGCCTGACAGGCTGTTCTTAAAGGCACAGATGCAAGGCTAGTAAAATACTCTCGGGTTTTTCAGAGAAACCGACACACCTAGAAGTGCAGTCACTATTTCCATGCAAGGAGAAGCATCGCCAGATGAATTTCTGCTGTTGGCCTGGGTTTCGGGGAAAGCGGCAACCTTATCCACATTCCCAGGGAAAGGCTCCACAATCTGCAGAAAGATGCAGCTAGTTAATTTTTACTTGCTCTGTGCATGTCAGGCTGACTGCTGTGTCTTCTCAAGCTGTTTCCAAAGACGTCATGCGCCCGATTGTTTAATTTCTGTGCGAAGGTTGAGTCCTCCACGTAGCCTTGCAAGTAAGAATTCCACAAAAGTTATTAGACTTTTCCTTTTTTTATATATAAATATTTATTAGATTTTCCACTTTTATACAAACACAAAAAGAAAAAGAAAAGAAAAATATTAAAAACAAGTCAATTTCAGTAACAATTTTTCAATAACATGTTTCTTTGACTTCCTCATACCACCCCTTCTTGTTTTCTAGTTCAACTTGTTAATCCAGCAAATCCTAATCTCTTAACATTCCTTATTAAAATAACACCTTATTTTCCACTCAACTTTTTAAATTTTATGACTTAAACAATTTTAATCCCTATTATCTTTATCATAACAGCTAGAGACCACAAAAGTTCAATCCAACATCTTTTCAGAATTCATTAATTTTATAGTGTTTCTGTAAATAGTCCTTAAATTTCTTCCAATCTTCTTCTGCCGACTCTTCTCCCTGGTCGCGGATTCTGCCGGTCATTTCTGCCAGTTATTAGACTTTTCCAGCCGTCCCCCCCAAAAAATGCCAGCCCAGCCCCAAGACATTTCCATGGCTGAGGTGAAAAACCAGACCAGAACACACACACACAACCTCAATATGGTGCAGTGGTTAGAGGGCTGGACTTGAAATTGGGAGACCAGGGTTCAAAAAAAAACACCCCCACACACCTGGCAATGGCTCAGTTGCATCTGGGCCTGCCCACCTCTTGCATGCGGCTGTTATAAGAATTTTAAGGTCATATATAAAAAAAAGATAAATGTTCATAACTGCATATGTAAACCACATGTTTGAAACCATTTTGTCCCTCCCAAATTGACCTCAAATATTTCTCTGCAAGGTCAAAGGAAAATGGAAAAGCCTCCCCATTGTCTTTTCCTTCACAAATCCTGTCTTAAGGGTATGTCTGTGTATGAATAGGGTGAGCCTGTGACCTGGCCCAGGAACTAAGTATTTATCATTACAAAAGACTGGCCAGGCTCCCCAGGTAATCCAATCAAGTGACCATTAACAGGTAATCTGCCAGACAGGAGATAAACAACACACTCAGATTTCTGCTGTAAACCGCCTTTTCTATGATGTAGGTATGATGTTTCTTGTTAAGTTGTGGGTGAACATATCAGACGACACAGCGATTCTTCAAACAGCTCTTGTTTATTCACAGGCCAGGACAGAACTGAACTGAAGGGCTCAGTCAGCCTGCCTATATAGAGCTCCAGTACCACGTTACTGTAACAACTTTCTAAAACTATCCAATCACTGAATGTCACTTTCGATCCTTCATTTGCATAACTATCTACAGTATCCCCCTGCTGGCCCAGGGTGAGAACTTCAGTACATAACATTTCTGGGGGTGGTCTTGGACTCCAGGATGGGCAATTTAAAACATAAGGGTGGGCACACCTTTGTTCTGGGTCCTCCTCCGTCCTCCTGTGTGTGAGGGGAGCACCCTGTTGCAACAGCTTTAATAAAGATCAGGCTTACTAGCTGCATTGCTTCTTAACATTCTCTGGTTGGCCTCTGTTATTTTCGTCAGAGGTGAGGGTCTGAGGCAGCAGTTAATATCAACATTAATTTCCAGAGTCGCAGCCATATTAGTGAATCTCAAGAATTTTGTAGTACCGTAGATACTTGGTGGCATCCGTCTGCCTTGGGAGACAATGGAGGAGTGCGATTTCAAGGGTGAAGTCAAACCGTTGGAGAGTTACAGCGCCTGCTGTGGCTGTAGAGACCGATGCAGGAGAGACATGTTTTGTTGCAGTCGGGGCAGAGGAAGGCGTCCGGTTGCGCTGCTGCAGATGCACCATGGCGTTTCTCTGCGCTCCTCACCAGACAATTTCAGAAAGGCCTGGGATTCAAAGGTCTTACCTGTCAATCACAAAACGAACAAGGGCTTGGGCGAGCTGTGGCATGCCTGCCTCAGTTGCCTTATCTGCACAACAGCAAGGTTTAGGTTTTAAGCTGTTTAATAAAAATAAAATAAACGAAACACAACAATAATCATTTACAGCCATGCTGAAATTGAAATCACTAAATCCAGCCAATATTCCAATATGCTCATTTGGGGAACTGGCTTCTAAATTGCACAGCAAAGGCATTTCATAAGTCTAATCTCAGCTGAAAAGGAGCCAGAGATAAAAGTGAGTCGCAGTTTATTCTCATTACTTGTTTTGGAAGTCAAAGTTCAAGCCCTGAAACATGTGAAGGTCCTACATAATCCCCCCCTCTCTCTGTGTAATGGACTTTCTCCTCAATGCAGACAAACAACAACCAGCCCATTTTACAGCAGAGTCCTCTACCAGGTTTTGAGTCCTGCAAGCTTTCTTTACAGAAAGTATTGCTGCTTGGCAGCTGAACTCTGGCAAAGCTTATCTTGCCAAGGTTATTTCAGGAGCAGATAATGATGCAACAATTCGCTTAAGAACAAAAAAACATGCTGGTGCTTCAGATTACATTGACCAGGACAGCACAAAACTAGATTAATAAATAAAATTCTGCTGGTCAGCCATGATCAGTCTGCCCTGGAGCCACTGCCAATGCACTTTGCATTCTTTTTGCAGGAAAAGATCTTCTGCTCAGAGTTATTGGAGAAGCCATGCTTTTCTTATCAGAATTAGTAGGGTGGTATTTGGACAAGCAATTTAACTTTCCCAGGAATAACAATTGCCACTGTTGCATCTGATTTCCTTCACCTTGCCTTTTCCACAATCCTTCCCTTTATTCCCATTAGGTAACAGCCATTCAAAGGTCGTGGCCCACCCCATACTTATCATTCCAGGCATCCCATAATGATGGTTGCGATCTGATCAATAACATCAGCATACCCTCCAACGCTTCCCTGATTAAAACAGGGACATCCCATTCCATAAAGAAGAAGAAGAAGAATGATAATTTTACTCTTTATACCACACACAGGCACTGGGAAGCTTCCAACATATATAATAACAAAATAAAACATTTAACATTAAAAAAAAACTTCCCTGTACAGGATTGCTTTCAGACGGCTAGGACATACCCTCCAACATTTCTCCAATGAAAATAGGGACGTGCTTCTTGGGAGAAAAGCAATGACAAACCTAGACAGCATCTTAAAAAGCAGAGACATCACCTTGCCAACAAAGGTCCGTATAGTTAAAGCTATGGTTTTCCCAGTAGTGATGTATGGAAGTGAGAGCTGGACCATAAAGAAGGCTGATCGCCAAAGAATTGATGCTTTTGAATTATGGTGCTGGAGGAGACTCTTGAGAGTCCCATGGACTGCAAGAAGATCAAACGTATCCATTCTTAAGGAAATCAGCCCTGAGTGCTCACTGGAAGGACAGATCCTGAAGCTGAGGCTCCAAAACTTTGGCCACCTCATGAGAAGAGAAGACTCCCTGGAAAAGACCCTGATGTTGGGAAAGATGGAGGGCACAAGGACAAGGGGATGACAGAGGACGAGATGGTTGGACAGTGTTCTCGAAGCTACTAGCATGAGTTTGACCAAACTGCAGGAGGCAGTGGAAGACAGGAGTGCCTGGCGTGCTCTGGTCACGAAGAGTCGGGGGTCACGAAGAGTCAGACACGACTAAACAACGACGAAGGAAAAGCGGGGCATTCTGGGATCAAATCAGAAACCGGGATGTCTTCTCTAAATCAGGGACATCACAGGAAAATAGGGACCTCCTGCTGCTGTAACTGTTTGATTTTAGGTATTGCTGCTGGATTTCCTATTCATTGGTTTTTCATAAATTTAATTTGTGTGCTGGGTGGTGGTGGTGGCAGAAGTTGCAAGAGAGGCCTGATTCTGTTTAATTCGGAAAATGGCAAGCATCTTCGCTCCCTCCTCTCAGCAAAAAAACAGTCCGATGTTCTACATTCCTGAGTCATCCTTTGGGACCTTTTTGGTTTCGCCTCCTATCACCACCCAGCCTTGCAGAGGGGGCTGTGGATAGTAAATTCCTAGGAATTGTGAGCGCACCATCTCTTCAGGGGGATCCTCCTAACTGCACATTTGTTAAATGCTTGCAAAACTATTTATTGAAATTACAGCCTACTGTTTTTCTCCAAAGAGCCTCAGGTAGCGTACGTGATTCTTCTCCCTTCTCATTTAATCCCCATACAGCAACTCTGCAAAGTAAGTTAGGCAGTGTTATAAGAATTTTAAGCACATGTCTGAAACCCCACAGAAAAAGTCCTGAAACCATTTTGTCCCTGCCAAATATTTCTCTGCAAGGTCGAAGGAAAATGGAAAAGCCTCCCCATTGTCTTTTCGTTCACAAATCCTGTGTTAAGGGTATGTATATGAATACCCTGTATATGAATATGTCTGTATATGAATAGGGTGAGCCTGTGACCTGGCTCAGGAACTAAGTATTTATTTATCTTTACAAAAGACTGGCCAGGCTCTCCAGGTAATCCAATCAAGTGACCATTAATAGGTAACCTGCCAGACAGGTGATAAACAACACACTCAGATTTCTGCTGTAGACCGCCTTTTCTGTGATGCATGTATGATGTTTCTGGGGGTGGTCTTGGACTCCAGGGCGGGCAATTTAAAATGTCTATATAAGGGCAGGAACACCTTTGTTCTGGGTCCTCCTCCATCCTCCTGCGGCGTGTAAGGGGAGCACCCTGTTGCAACAGCTTTAATAAAGATCAGGCTTACTATCTGCTTTGATTCTCAATATTCTCTGGTTGGCCTCTGTTATTTTCTCCTACCGATAGGGAACCCACTTAAGGACTCTCTATGGGCTCTTGGATACCCCATAAGGGAAGAAGGGCAGATTTTGTTTACAACAGCAGGCAGTGAGGGGCCCAAGGAAGGAAAAATTAGATATAAATATCCAAAGAATAGCACCAATAAGGACGAGTGAAAATGGTAAATAAGTCCTTTCTCATCCTTCCTGGTGACAACCCTATGATCCCACCCCCGCTAGAAACACATGGAGTACGCCTGTTTTCAGAGAAACGTAGAATTGTAGAGTTGGGACCCCAAGGGTCATCTAGTCCAACCCCGCACAATGCAATGTTTTATGGAGTCTCACCTCTGTCCTCCTTTCCCCAGCCAGGTGGTTGGGTACCACTGAGGGGTTGCATCCCCTGCCTCCCAGGAAGAGCTTAATGGTGATGGGGAGACCAACCTGGCACCATCCATCGGCCAGTGTCGATGCAGCTGCTGCAGTGCTTTTCTTCCCTCTGCGTTCCATTTTCCTTTTGTATCGCAGCTGTTTTTGTATTGTGAGCCTGCAGGCGAGGGATGGGTTTATCTTTTCATATATGCACAGTGCTTAGAAAAATTTAGGTATAAGTATCTAACAGCAACCCCTATGCGTCCTGAGGCCGTCTTTCCTTTTAAACTTGGAAAAAATGTTTAAGTGTCTCTCTGGCTAGCCTCACAATGGAAGAGCAACCTTTGCCCGCCTTAGGGAAACAGCAAACGCCTTGTCCGGAGGGAGTAAGAAGGGAGTTGATAGCGTGACCCTGGAAGAAGACTTCTTCCCTGCCAGGGACAGAGCGTTTTTCTTGAGGCAGCAAAGATAACCGAATACCCTCCCTTGCAGATGGAGAAATCAGGGACAGGAGCAGGAGGCATTTCTGAACATTTACAAGGTTTTGATACTTAAGTGGACTTTAGGGAAATGGTCTCTTGACCTGGAAGAAAAAACGATTTGGGAATTGGGTTAACAATCCCAGAAGGGATTGTGCTATTGTCACAACTGTTGCCTGACTAAATAAATCTCAGTCCACCGTGTGGGTTTTCGTTGATCAACGGATTAAATGTATATGTGAAAAAACACTAGCCCTGAAGAATAAAAGAGATAACTTGCTTTGATTGCAGATCAAAGAGTGTATGTTCTAATCCTTTCACTCTCGCACAGAAAATATTATCTTCTAATCCTTTCACTCTCACACAGAAAGAGATGCCTGTTTCAAGTAAAACCACAGTGCATCCGACTTCACAGAGACCAGTCCTCTGTTTGAAGGGCTGTGTAGTCCAAGTCTGGCTTAAAAATAAGGAACCCTAAGGCCACTCAGTATGCTTCATGGCTGAGGAGGGATTTGAACCCTGCTCTTCCAGGTCCTGGGTTCAAATCCCTCCTCAGCCATGAAGCGCTCTGAGTGGCCTTGTTGTTGTTTAGTCGTTTAGTCGTGTCCGACTCTTCGTGACCCCATGGACCAGAGCACGTCAGGCACTCCTGTCTTCCACTGCCTCCCGCAGTTTGGTCAGACTGGCCTTAGGGTTCCTTATTCTTCCAGGTCCTGGACGTGGGTGGCGCTGTGGGTTAAACCACAGAGCCTAGGACTTGCCGATCAGAAGGTTGGCGGTTCGAATCCCCGCAACGGGGTGAACTCCCGTTGTTCGGTCCCAGCTCCTGCCAACCTAGCAGTTCAAAAGCAGGTCAAAGTGCAAGTAGATAAATAGGTACCGCTCCGGCGGGAAGGTAAACGGCGTTTCCGTGCGCTGCTCTGGTTCACCAGAAGCGGCTTAGTCATGCTGGCCACATGACCCAGAAGCTGTACGCCAGCTCCCTCGGCCAATAAAGCGAGATGAGCGCCGCAACCCCAGAGTCGGTCATGACTAGACCTAATGGTCAGGGTCCCTTTACCTTTACCTTCCAGGTCCTAGTCTGACACTCCAACCACTGGCTGTCTGCGTGACTAGGCTGGACGGACAACCATCAGGCATGGCTGTGCAGGGATGCTAGCTCATGGGCTTGGGAGCAGCCAGCATGCTTAGTAGGAAGTTTTTTTTTTTCCTTTTGGAGAGGGGACACCACCTCAGCATCTGCTGCCAGAAGCAGCTGCCTCACATTGCTTAACAGTAGGGCCGGTCCTGCAAGGATGGAATAGAGCAGAGTGCTCCTCCTCAGCCCTCTCTCTCAGGAACACACGCTGATAATGCAAAGGGCTCCAGTGGGCTCTGTAAAAAAACAACAACACTTGCGCTCCATTCTTTCTTATGGTTCCCTCTTCTGAATTGTATATTTTGATTTGCGTGGTTCCTGGAGCACCTCCTGGTGGCAATGTGTCAGTACTGCAGTTGCATCTGAGAATGCTTCATAATGTTTTCAGGAGTCTCTCTTCCTCCTCCGTCTCTGTAACTGGGCAGAGGGGAGAAGCTAGCTTTTTATTTTTTAAAGCAAAAGCAGTGGTCCTCAAGTTCCTAATAAGTATCTTGGCTGCAGAGTTATGTGTATAGATGCACACGTTTGAATGCGTGACAACCGAATTATTTTACACCTTTCAATACTTAATGCATGTAAAGTGTGAACACTCAAAAAGCGGGGAGCTTAAGTAATGTACAGTGGTACCTCGGGTTACATATGCTTCAGGTTACCTACGCTTCAGGTTACAGACTCCGCTAACCCAGAAATAGTACCTCGGTTAAGAACTTTGCTTCAGGATGAGAACAGAAATTGCGCGGCAGCAGTGGGAGGCCCCATTAGCTAAAGTGGTGCTTCAGGTTAAGAACAGTTTCAGGTTAGGAACGGACCTCCGGAATGAATTAAGTATGTAACCAGAGGTACCACTGTAATGCTAAATATATAGGCTCGGAAGTCCAGAACTTGCTCTGTGACGCTGCCTGTTAAGACAAATCTGGCATTAAATGTGGAAGCAGCAGTTTGCCTCAAGGGGAGGGGGTTTAAATATCTAAATTTGAGAATGAAATGGGTTTTATGCCTGCCAGGAAACCACATCCTCTGTGCCAGAAACATTTCCCCTTCTTCTCAGGTCAGCGCAGAAAACAGCCATGATTTTGACTCCCAAGTGGAGGGAAAGGCACTCTGTATAATCTCAGAGACACCCTTATTGTTGCTGCTCCTGTTCTAGGCACTGCCATGTAAATCACAGCTAGGAGTTGAGCCCTGTTTCAAATTACAGCGCAGGGCTAGACTGTGCCTTGTCTAACGGACGAGTCATCCTCTCCAAAAAAAATTCCACCACTATCCCTCATGAAAGGGGACGGTTTCTGGCAAAGAATTTCTGGGCATGGCGGCATGGAGCAAAGTGTTCTCTGTTTCTCCTTTTGGTGGGTCATGACTAAACCCATTTCCTCCCCTCAGATATTGTAAACAGATTAACAGTCCTCCTCAGTTCCATCATTGCAACCCTCAAAGGCTGGAAACTGGGTTCAAAAAATGCCTTCTGGCCCCTCTTCCTTTCTCTCTCACATGCAGGGCACTGTTACCTTGTGAGAAAAGGCAATGCCCTCTAATTTAGTTACCTGTACCCAGGTTAGAAAGGGACGTGGGTGGCACTGTGGGTAAAACCACAGAGCCTAGGGCTTGCCGATCAGAAGGTCGGCGGTTCGAATCCCCGCGACGGGGTGAGCTCCCGTTGCTCGGTCCCTGCTCCTGCCAACCTAGCAGTTCCAAAGCACGTCAAAGTGCAAGTAGATAAATAGGTACCGCTCTGGCGGGAAGGTAAACGGCGTTTCCGTGCGCTGCTCTGGTTCGCCAGAAGCGGCTTAGTCATGCTGGCCACATGACCCGGAAGCTGTATGCCGGCTCCCTCGGCCAGTAAAGCGAGATGAGCGCCGCAACCCCAGAGTCGGCCACGACTGGACCTAATGGTCAGGGGTCCCTTTACCTTTACCTTACCCAGGTTGGAGAAGCAATAGGCCTTGATGTTGAACTCCCATCAGCCCCAGGCATCATGGCTCACAGTGAGGCATGATGGGAGTTGGGGTCCAATATCACCTGGTGGTTCGACATGTCCCCTGTCCTGTACTGGGACGGCCATTTTGCTTAGAGGAGTTGGTTTTCTGCCGGGTGCTACTGGAGCAGGAAAATTTGCCCCGGCTAAAATCCTTCCTTTAATGCAAAAGGGGCAAGAGAGTCCCATCTCTCTCTCTCTCTCACACACACACACACATCTGGTAACCCAATAGCTATGGAGGCTGCCAAACAGACACTCCCAGCACAAGGCAAAGCCAGATCTTGCTCTGATTTCCCAAGAACTTGAGGTCAACAAAACAAGCTGTGAAAATACGAAATTGCAGCGAAGGAGTGTAACCCCTTATGTGTCAAAAGCCTGGGGTTATCTGGGGCCATTTGAAAAAGAAAAGAGTGCCCTTCTCAGATGGGCTATACGTTCCGGGTTTCTTTTGCCCAACATCTTCAGATCTTTCCAAAGGCCTCGGGCACAAAATGGAAAATGCCATTTCCAACACAGGCGCGCGTGTACAGCTGTTGACATCTGGTTCCAGATGTTTTCTTCTGCGGCAGCTACATGGAGCAGAGCTCCCTCCCAAAAGGCCACACCCTGGCATGTTTTGTGGGACAGCCCAGGGGAATTGGGAGACACCCTGCAAAAGTTTACCATGTGAGAAAAGCTGATCACCCCCTCCTCACAAAATATGAGGAGCCTATCTAACCACACCCCAAGCCACCACTTCTTCTGTATTTTGGAATAGTGACTGGATGTTGTGTTTGCTTATTCCTTAAATATTTTTTGAAATTCCGCTGCTTGACCCAAAACACCCCCCGCTTCCATTTCCCATTTATCAAAAATAGTTTTGCCCCTTCGAGAGTTCAGGAATGTAGGAAGAACTGCCTTAGAATACCGGGTTAGACTGTCAGTTATTCAGGCTCAAGATAATCTCCTCTGACGCTAGCAGTGGTTCTCGAGGGGTCTTTCCTGTCACCTGATCTTTTTAACCTGGAACGGCCAAAACCTGAACCTGGGATGTTCTCCATGCAAAGCAAGAACAGGGAACAGTTGCTGTGGTCTTCCAGTTGCAGCACCTTTGTAAACCACCCTGTGCGTCTCTTGATGAAGAGTACCGTATTTTTCGCTCTATAAGACACACCAGATCACTAGATGCACCTAGTTTTTGGAGGAGGAAAACAAGAAAAAAAATATTCTGAATCTCAGAAGCCAGAACAGCAAGAGGGATCACTGTGCAGTGAAAGCAGCAATCCCTCTTGCTGTTCTGGCTTCTGTGATAGCTGCGCAGCCTGCATTCGCTCCATAAGACGCACACACATTTCCCCTTACTTTTTAGGAGGGAAAAAGTGAGTCTTATAGAGCAAAAAATACGGTATATAAATCTAATACGCAATGATATCTTGACCACTGGCCGTGTGGACAGGGGCTGATGCAAACTGGATTTCAATCACATCTGGAAGGCTGCGGATGGTTCATCCCAGCTCTAAGGATGCTTTTTAAATTTTATTTTAAAGGTGCAAGTTGCTACCCTTCAACCTCCAGCATCCTCCCGCTGCCTGCAAGGTCTGCAGAAATCAAATCTTAAAACTAGTTCACGGTGGTGGCAGCTCCATCTTGCCTGCAGAGCAGAAGCGTTAACAATTCATTGCACCCGGCTGAAAAGATCTCCTGCAGCGCTCTTCACTCTCTGCAGCTGGTCAGCTTGAACTGTCACTAACATTACACAGCAATTCTTATTTATTTAACACCAATACACCCCTGTACATTTTGTACCCGTGCTGGATGGGTTATTGGACAGAAAATTAACGCAGTGTAGAAATGGTCTCTAAAAACGCTATTAAAAATATTCCTTCCAGTAGCACCTTAGAGACCAACGAAGTTTGTTATTGGTATGAGCTTTCGTGTGCATGCACACTTCTAAAAATGCTGTTACAGTGGTACCTCGGGTTAAGAACTTAATTCGTTCCGGAGGTCCGTTCTTAACCTGAAACTGTTCTTAACCTGAAGCACCACTTTAGCTAATGGGGCCTCCCGCTGCACAATTTCTGTTCTCATCCTGAAGCAAAGTTCTTAACTCAAGGTAATATTTCTGGGTTGGTGGAGTCTGTAACCTGAGGTTCCACTGTATTTCCCAGTAACCAGGTGTGTGAGCAGAGACGGCCATTGCCCAGGCACGGAAACTGGTACTAGATACAAAACTCAGCATGGTGAGGCTCCTTGCCATACCCTTAAAACAAGTTTCTAGTCCTTAAGGCTTCAAAGGAAGGCTCAGCAGCAACTGGCCAGCACTTGATCGGAGTCTGAGAAACTGTATGGGTACAGCAGTGCAGCCAGAGCAGGATTTCCCAATGGTTAAAGCAGCAAAGCATTAATGCTCTGACTCTTTCTCTGTACCCCCTACAAGTTTATACTCCAGCCAGATTATTATTCCCAAGACAAACAGCAGCATATTGGAATTGAAACCAGTTAGAAGCTGGTTAAAGCTAAACTGTGGTTAGCACACAGGAGAAAGTGCTGCTCCAGAGAGAAAGGGAGGGAATTCACACGGAGGGACCCTGTGGGAGATTGTTAGCCTGATGTCGGTCCTGCGTCCCCATTCTTCCACTTTCCTTGTGTTCTTTGCAACTAGGGTGCCCCCAATGCCCTTAATCCAAGACAAACCATTAGGATGCCACAAAGCGACAGTCCAGACTCAACACATGCAACTGCGAGACATTCCTGGAACGAGCATTCCTGAGGCATGACTGCCTGCAAGTTTAGCTGAAAAGAATTTCCTGCCCTTTATAACGTACGGAGAAAGGTTGGTCCCGGGGATGAGGCAGATATTTTAACAGAGGATGGGCCTGGCAAGAGGCACCAGAGGCTGCCACTCGCTCCCTTCCCGTCTCCAAATAATCTATAGCCGGGGCTCAGCAAATGCCACTTCTTTGCAGGCCGGCTGCGCGAACATAAGATTTGGTGCTGCGCACAGAATTCAGGATAGTGGCGTTGCAGTTCCAGAGTTGTAAGAACACTTCACGCCAGCAGAGGCTGATCAGCTGCTTCAGTGGGATTAAGCTACCACATTCCTTCACTTTGGGAGGAAGGAAACAAGAAGGAAGGAAGGAAGGAAGGAAGGAAGGAAGGAAGGAAGGAAGGAAAGCAGCAGCTAGCAGATTTCCTTCCTAAGGAAATCAGCACTGGAAGGATAGATCCTGAAGCTGAGGCTCCAATACTTTGGCCACCTCATGCGAAGAGAAGACTCCCTGGAAAAGACCCTGATGTTGGGAAAGATGGAGGGCACAAGGAGAAGGGGACGAGAGAGGACGAGATGGTTGGACAGTGTTCTCGCAGCTACCAACATGAGTTTGACCAAACTGCGGGAGGCAGTGGAAGACAGGCGTGCCTGGCGTGCTCTGGTCCAGGGGGTCACGAAGAGTCGGACACGACTAAACAACAACAACAACAAAGCAAATTTCCTGGCACTAAGCTGCAGAAAAGGTCTATGAGCAAGAACAGCCCATCTCATAAGGGTGAGATCATCACAAAGCAGGGAGGCAAAGTTGTGTGTCTATGAAGGCTCCCCCAGGAGAAGTCCACCCAGCATGACCCAAATTTTTGGAGGCAGCAGTGCCGCTGCTACGGGGAGGGAAGCTTTGCTGACCCAAGCAGGAACGGAGCATCCCCACACTGTGGTTTAGCCATTGCAAATCCGAGACGAGAGCAGCCTGCAAAGAAAAGTTGTGTATAGGTCTCCGTGACCTTATTTTAAGTGGGGGGAAAGACAAGACACGGGGGGGGGGGGGGAGGAGACAACTCAAATAAGCAAAGGGCTGATGCACCTTACCTTAAAATGCATGGGGAGAAAAATATTGAGGGGAATTTTAAATCTGTGCAATAAGCTAAACCATGGTTAATGCTAAACCTAATAAACATTAGTGAAAGCCGAAGTGTCTGGCAGATGATCACTCAAAACTTGGTTTACTACAGCACAGTACAGTTAAAAACAACAGTGAGATCAGCCATTCCTTGAGAGCAGTTTGAATTCTTTGTTGCTCTTCACTCCCAGGTCTGGCTTGTGGATGTTGATGGCTTCTTAGCCACAGTTCAGGGAGGCGGCCTGGGCTTAGAAGTAATGCTAAGCTTTGGTTAGTGACAACTAAGGTTTGCAAACTATGAACCATGGTTAACAAATGGCTTTTAGCCGTAGTTATCAAGCCAGAGTTAAGCAGGTGGGCTGGGATTATATGTAATGCTAAACCATGGTTTGGCATTATGTGAAAATCAGTGGGGGGGGCAGTTAAGAGAGACATCACAGAAATTTACAGCAGGTAATCTCCACCACCCCCCAATAATACTAAAGCCACTGAAGATCCCAAAGGAAAGGAAGTAATTCACACACAATTAACACTGTGTTAAAAACCTGAATCTTGCTGTTAAATGAAAGCTGGATTTTACACCCAGTGACACATGCGCAGTCCTGGAGGAAATTCCTTACTCTAAACCTTGTGAGAAGAAACAGGAGGAGGGAGAAGCAGAGGGGTTGTTTTGGTGTATTATTATTTTTAACTTAAAACACCCAAATGAATTTATTAAATCCAGAGTCTGTTATTAGGATGTAATGATGAGAAACGGTGTTTTGCTATCTTTTGTTCTGATCATCAGCTCTCTTTATGAAACGGAGACACAACTTGGAGGAAAACTCCTTAATAACAATGTCCTAAATACCCGCACAATGGCATGGAGGTCACAATGATTACTGGTTTGAGTTTTGCTTTTAAACATAGAGATTTACGGAGGGGCGGGGGGAAGTGGGTGGGTGAGGTGAGGTTTCTCTCTCATGGATACAGCTTATCACATCGAACTCCACCAACATTTCAAGCGGTCTTCCTCCCACCCCACCCCGCCCCCTCCCGAAAACCCGCCCCAGCCGCCGCCGCATGTTTACTGGAATAGAAAATAAAACGCTTTGGACCCTGGAGGGCCGAAGCAACTCTGCTTGCCTCCCCCACCCATTTTGCTTTCTGTCCATTATCCAACAGTGAGAGTGTCAGGTTAGGGATCTTAAAAAATAAACGCGGGAGCAGGTTAATCTTTCTTCTTCTCCTCCGCCGTTTTCGAAGGGAGTGCTTCGGCCGCGCCGTCTGGCAAGCTCGCCGAGGTGGCTGCGGGAATGTCGGCGGCTCCCCTCTCCGTCGCTGCTGCGGGGGCACCGTTTGCCGGGCCCTCTGTTACCGCCCTGACGGCCCTGTTGGCCAGCACTGCAGGGCCACCGTCCTGCTGAGCAACGCTCGGCGTCGCGGTCCGAGATACTTGGTCCTCCCCGCTGATCCCGAACTCGTTGACGCGGGTCGGATCCACCCGGTAGATCCACCGCTGGTAGAGGTAAATGAAGAAAACGACATCTGTGGGGGGAGGAAGAAAGGGCAGGCGTTACAACGGGGTACAAGAGAGAGGAGCCCTTTGGCTCGGAGTTCTCCATAGATTTGTCCAAGGATCACAGAACTGTAGAGTTGGAAGGGACCACCAGGGTCATCTAGTCCAACCCCCTGTAATGCAGGAATCTTTTGCCCACGACCGGGATTAAGATGCTCATGCTCTACTGACTGAGCTATCTCAGACCTCTTGGAAGCCTGTTTAGCACATTTATTTAATATTTCCACACACACACACACACACACACACACACACACACACACACACATATATATGTGTGTGTGTGTGCGCGCGCACACACACACACACACACACACACACACACACACAGGAACTTGTACGTATAAGGCAGCTGTTTACCAGCTCCATCTGGTACGCAGGCTGAGACCCTACCTGCCCGCAGACTGTCTCGCTAGAGTGGTGCATGCTCTAGTTAGCTCTCACTTGGACTACTGCAATGCGCTCTACGTGGGGCTACCTTTGAAGGTGACCCGAAACTACAACTAATCCAGAATGTGGCAGCTAGACTGGTGACTGGGAGGGGCCGCTGAGACCACATAACACCGGCCTTGAAAGACCTACAATGGCTCCCAGTACGCTTCTGAGCACAATTCAAAGTGCTGGTGATGACCTTTAAAGCCCTAAACGGCCTCGGCCCAGTATACCTGAAGAAGCATCTCCACCCCCATCGTTCTGTCCGGACACTGAGGTCCAGCTCCGAGGACCTTCTGGCGGTTCCCTCCCTGCGAGAAGCCAAGTTACAGGGAACCAGGCAGAGGGCCTTCTCGGTAGTGGCACCCGCCCTGTGGAGCGCCCTCCCACCAATGTCAAAGAGAACAACAACTACCAGACTCTTAGAAGACATCTGAAGGCAGCCCTGTTTAGGGAAGCTTTTAATGTTTAATAGATTATTGTATTTTAATATTCTGTTGGAAGCCGCCCAGAGTGGCTGGGGAAACCCAGCCAGATGGGTGGGGTACAAATAATAAATTATAATTATTATATACAGAAGTCTGCACATTGTTCGGGAAACACTCAACAGAATCACAGAATTGTACAGCTGGAAGGGACCACCAGGGTCATGCAGCCCAATGCCCTCCAACGCAGGAATCTTTTGCCCAATGTGGGGCTCAAACCCATGATCCTGACATTAAGGTTCTCACGCTCTACCAACTGAGATATCATTGGTTCGGGGTGGGCGGTCATAGAAAAAGCCCCCCTGAGATACACAGGAGGCGGGGTGGGAGAATACAATGAGACGCAGGAGGGAGAGAAATTACCGTCTCGAAGGCAGCCTATTCTGTACATCATGGGCATTTTGATGACGAAGGCAAACAGGTCGTCGATGAAGGTGTTGAGGGCTTTGTAGGTGAGCATCCGCCAGGGCAGGTGAGCAACAGACTTCAGCTTGTAGTTGATGAACAGCTGAGGCGTCATGGTGATGAAGCCTGGGAGGGGGGACAGGGCAGGGCAACAAAACAAAGGCAGGCAGGAAAAGAAAAAGTCAATGCTGGAGTAGTTAACGCAGAAGTCAGCAACCTTTTCTGACCAGTGGGTGCACTTCTAAGTATTGAGAGTGTCCTGGGGTGGGGTGGATGACAAAACACAAAATTAGAGACACGGCCATCCCCGGGAATCTGTTGCTTACCAGGGGAAGTCAGCTATGCCCTGCTGCTCCAGATCATAGCTGTCAACGTTTCCCTTTTTTAAAGGGAAATTCCTTATTCCGAATAGGATTTCTCGCAAGAAAAGGGAAAAGTTGACAGCTATGGTCCAGAGTGTGGAGATCAAATAATACACACACACACACACAGTGGCTGATTCTGTTGCTGTCTAATAGGCACATTTCTGTTATTTTTTTATTGATTATAGTTTAGAAATTATTTATTGTAATTGCAAAGATTGAATTCTTGTTTAATTCTTATTTGCTGACCTTTGGTTTTATTGTGTACTATTATATCCTAATGGATTATTGAGTGTTATCATACTTTATTTAATATAAGTTGCTTATTTTAAAGTCAAGTTTTTATTATGACATTTTTGCATTGGATCAGATTGTTACAAGGTGCGCAATCTTTGTTTCTTCAACAAAGAAACCGTAACCTGCCTTGCGCATAGTAATATAGAAAGGCGGTATGCAAATTAAAATGGAAAAGAAAGGAAATTTCACAGAAATTGGTTAGGAAGTTCCTGTGCGTTTTGCCCCATAACTTTCTTTCCAGAGATTTGCTTTTTCTGTTTATCAAAAAGAGAGAGAACGCTTTGGAGTCTGGGACAACCCTGGGTTAATGGATGAAGAGAACATAATTCACATGGAGATGCCCAGTTCCGCACGTGGGGAGATGCAAGCTGCCAGGCCACACAGAACGCTGCTTTAGGAATGCTCCAGTTACTCACCGAAAGTCAACAGGAACCCATAGAGCATGCTGAGAACCCAGGAGTACCAGCCCTTGTGCTCCATGTAGAGGAGGCTGTAAACAGCGTAGCAACCCAGGAGGGGGAAGAGGATCCAGGAGAGATACCGGAAAGCCATCTGCAAAGGTGAACAAATCGAGACAAGTTCAGAAGGAATAGGAAAGTCCACAATTGGGAAAATTAGAAATGGAGGGAGATCCAGAGGTGCCTGACTAGCCACCCACATGTGCAGGTGTGATGTGTTGTTGTTTTTTGGTTGAATTTGTTGTAACTAAGCATTTTAGTCTGTTTTCAAAGTTGCATTTTAGATTTTTGCAGTTTGCCCCAGGTAAAAAAAGATAAAAGTAAAGGGCCCCTGGACGGTTAAGTCCAGTCAAAGGCGACTGTGGGGTTGCGGCGCTCATCTCGCTTTTGGGCAAGAGAACCGGTGTTTGTCCACAGGCAACTTTTCCGGATCATGTGCCCAGCATGACTAAGCCGCTTCTGGCGCAACGGGACACCGTGATGGAAGCCAGAGCGCACGGAAACGCCATTTACCTTCCTGCCGCAGCAGTACCTATTTATCTACTTGGACCGGTGTGCTTTCGAACTGCTAGGTTGGCAGGAGCAGGGACAGAGCAACGGAAGCTCACCCTGTTGCGGGGATTCGAACCGATGACCTTCTGATCGGCAAGTCCTAAGCTCTGTGGTTTAACCCACAGCGCTACCCACGTCCCTTAGGGTAACTAACTAACAACAATAATAGTAAATGAAGGGGACAGGTTAGGTTACCCAAAAACCTGTGTAGTCACCCCCCCCAAACCAGGCCTCAATACTTTTAAATTACTTTCTCTGAGGATTTAGTAGCTAAAAAAGCATTAGCTAGCATTAGCTTTGCTGTAACAAAAAGAAGCTGAGAAAAACAAAGTGTCCCCTTCATAATGACAACAACCAATTCCCTAGCCGGTATGCACTTGTACAAATCACCACCATGGAAAATAGCTCCCCTCCCCATAGTATCTGGAGAGGACCCTCTCCTAGAGCAGTCGCTAAACTCACGTCATCATAGACTTTGGTAGACGATTCAATGTACGTTGATTTGTCTTTGAAAGTCAAGCGTGGGAGGATCCCGGCAATTTTGTTTTCCCGATCCAGCTGTTGCAGCATTATTCGAGGGAGGAAAGAGCAGAGAGAGGAAAGGCGTTAGGAGACAGACATCAAGGGAAGGGAATCCAGCGAACTTGAAGCAAATGAGGTGAAGCCCACGATGCAAAGGGAGGCAAAAAGTGTATTCATTCCAGCCCTACTGATGTGCAGGAAACTAGGATTCCAAAATGCTTTTATGATCCAACTCCACGTGATGCGGTTGCGGCAGCAACAGCATAACCTGTTCACACTCAAATTGTCCCAGATCCCCAGCTTTCTCTGAAATAGCTAGAGGTCTACCCAGAGTTCTAAGCATCCTGGAGAAGCAACAACAAAAAAACCTAACGCAACGGTTCTATTACCAAGAGTCTTTTTAAGTACCGTATTTTTCGCTCTATAAGACGCACCTAGTTTTTAGAGGGGGAACGCAAGAAAAAAAATTCTTTAAAGGGAGTGCTGAGCAGAGCCTGTATGCATCCCAGGCTCTGCTCGGTGCTCCTTTTCACGAGCCGTGTGGAGCGTGTGTGCGGCGCTTGCAGGCTTTTCCCTGAGGAGGGAGAAGGGCAGTCCATCACTGACAGGTTGCCCTTCTCCCTCCTAGGGGAAAAGCCCCCAAGAGCAGCACACAGGAAGAAACAGATCATGGCTAAGTCAGAAGCTAGAACAGCGAGAGTAAGCGCTGCGCACAGATCCCTCTTGCTGTTCTGGCTTCTGGGATAGCTGTGCAGCCTGCATTCGCTCCGTAAGACGCACACACATTTCCCCTTACTTTTTAGGAGGGAAAAAGTGCGTCTTATAGAGTGAAAAATACGGTAACTCTCGAGCCCTCATACAGAAAAAGCACAAGGGCAGGTGAAATAAAGCACTGCTTTGCACAAGGCAGTTAACATGTACTGAAGTTGGTTCTCAGACTGCTTCAAAAAGGGATGCAGGGAATTCGAGGAGGGCAGGGCTATCAATGGCTCTTATGCTGCAATGGCCACCTGGAACTCTCAATGTTTAGAGACACTACGCCACTGGATACCAGTTGCTGGGAAGCAACAGGGTTTGTACGTGTTTCTGGCCCTGTTTGTGAGGAATCTGGTTGACCACTGGATCTGGAGAAGATGGGCTGCCGGGTTGATTAAGCGAGGTTTTTCTTTGGTTCCGAATGGCTGGGCTTGAGCAGTTACCCAAGTGCTTTCTCTTCCTAGTCAGTCACTGCCAGCTCAAGCCCAGTTAGTTTCCTTCGCCCCAATTATTTTACACTTGCTTACATTGAGACAGGACCACAATACCTCAGGGACCGACTCGCCCCATATGAACTGACTCAGACCCTGCGCTCATCATCCAAAGCCCTTCTTTGTGTTCCTCCGCCACGAGAGGTCCGGAGGGCGGCAACACGAGAACGGGGCCTTCTCTGCAGTGGCTCCCCGCTTCCTGGAATGCTCTCCCCGGGGGGGCTTGCCTGGCGCCTTCACTACGTATCTTTAGGTGTCAGGTGAAAACATTCCTCTTCAACCAGGCCTTGGTTCAATTAGCCAGCCTATGGCCTTTTAAACTGCATGTTACTGTTTTGTTTGCTATTATGCTACATATTCTCATTTTTTTAAATACCAAAAACCACCCTGTGATCCTCCCATTTTACAGTGGTACCTCAGGTTAAGTACTTAATTTGTTCCGGAGGTCCGTTCTTAACCTAAAACTGTTCTTAACCTGAAGCACCACTTTAGCTAATGGGGCCTCCTGCTGCTGCTGCGCCGCTGGAGCACAATTCTGTTCTCATCCTGAAGCAAAGTTCTTAACCCGAGGTACTATTTCTGGGTTAGCGGAGTCTGTAACCTGAAGCGTATGTAACCTGAAGCGTATGTAACCTGAGGTACCACTGTACTGGTCATTTGCCCAGCTAGGAGAGATCCTTTTGGATCTCAACCCTATTTTTTGTTTTGTTTTAACTACCCTAATTTCATGTCATCGAAACAAGAGATGAGACGAGAGCAGACACCTTCATGCACTAACTGCCCTCCTTGTCCAGCTCTTACCCTGACATCCATAACTTTTGTGATCTTCCAGAGATCGATCAGGAGCCCAATGAAGACGCTGACTTGCACCACAAAGTTAGTTTCGTTGTCCAGGATGTAGAGAAGGACGACGAGTGACTGGAATACTCCAAAGAATACTGAGCGGACAGAGAGCCCCTCTAGGGACTGCCTGCTGTTCCAGAACTGAATATCTAAAAAGGAAGATGACAAACAGAGGTTTAAAAGGAAAAGAATGCTTTTCAGCTTTTCACTGGAGCTATTTCCCAATACTCCAGTAAATGGTAAAAATATAAATGACCCCTGGATAAAGTTCAGTCAAAGGCGACTATGGGGTTGCGGCGCTCATCTTGCTTTCAGGCCGAGAGAGCCAGCGTTTGTCCACAGACAGTTTTCCGGGTCATGTGGCCAGCAGGACTAAACCGCCTCTGGAACAATGGAACACCATAACGGAAGCCAGAGTGGACGGAAACGCCGTTTATCTTTCCACCGGTACCTATTTATCTACTTGCGCTGGTGTGCTTTCGAACTGCTAGGTTGGCAGAAGCTGGGACAGAGCAATGGGAGCTCACCCCGTCGCGGGGATTCAAACTGCTGACCTTCTGATCGGCAACCCAAGAGGCCCGGTGGTTTAGACTACAGCGCCACCCGCCTCCCACAATCCTCCAGTACTGCTGGCTAGGCTGGTATCTGGCCAGAGGTGGCTTTGACTCGAAGCGGAGAAGGCACTGAGGAGGAAGACAGGCAGCTGCGCTAGAGACTTGTGGCATCCTCCCTCGCCCCTTCACCTTCTGGCTTTAAACAGGCAGGAGGGGGAAAGGGGGCTGGGGAGAGAGAAGAGAAGAAGCTCAAATATTTTGGAACCTACCATTTTTGAAAGCGAGGAATTCGAAAATGCTATGTACAATGGAAACAATAATGGTCAACGCCAGAAGGTAGGGATTGGTTTCTAATAGTGCAACCTAGGAGAAAGGAGAAAGAAGGTATGAGGAAGACCAGCATCTCCAGGGCACCCCCCAAAATATACAAAATTAGAAGCATGCCAGTCATTTGTAACGTATTTACCATTCACTCTGGAAATGTACACTCAATTCTGACCAAGGGAAGCCTCCTGATGTTTTTCTGCTGTAGAAGGCTGAGTTTGATCTGAATCAAGTATACATTTCCAGAGTTAATGCTAATTGCGTGGCAAGTTCACATCCCCCCCCCAGGTGGAAATAATGACACATGACACAATTACAGTGGTGCCCCGCAAGACGAATGCCTTGCTAAACGAAAAACCCGCAAGACGAAAGGGTTTTCCGATTTTTTAGCGGCTTCGCAAGACGAATTTCCCTATGGGCTTGCTTTGCAGGACGAAAGCCCATAGGGAAATCTCCGGGGACAGCGGGGAAGCGCAGCGTGCCTTCTCCTCTGTTCCCGGACCTGTCCTGAAGGCTTGCGGTGGGAGGTTCGGGAACAGAGAAGAAGGCGCGCAGCGCTTCTCCTCTGTTCCCAGGGCTTGCGGTGGGAGGAGGGTTTTTCCTCCCCACCGCCAACATTCAGAAGGCTGTTCTGAAGGCTGGCGGTGGGAAGAAAAGCCCTTCTCCCCCCGCCAGCCTTCAGAAGAGGTCCGGGGACAGACTGTCCCCGGACCTGATCTGAAGGCGGTCTCCATAGGAACGCATTAATTGATTTTCAATGCATTCCTATGGGAAACCGTGCTTCGCAAGACGAAAAACTCGCAAGAAGAAAAAACTTGCGGAACGAATTAATTTCGTCTTGCGAGGCACCACTGTATTAAGGTTAATGGGCTAAAAAAAGGCCACAGCTTTATTGGTTACAGGTGATGAGCGGTATTGGCTTAGGCACTGCTCCTGACTGACTGTATCAGACTTCAGCCCGTCCGCTTGAAGTCCGGGAAGGGTTAACCCCCAGTAGGGGGAGTCCTGCTGATGCACATCAACTAGGAACTCCCCCGGGGGTCACCGTTAGGTGCGTGCCTTAGGCCCTCATCTCCCTAGGTTTCGGATAGGGCCATGCCCCCCGGAATCCTTTACCGGACTACCCTTCAATATGCGGGGCAGGTGATGGCGCTACCTCCCCTCTTCCATTTACAGAACTATACCAGCTGATGAGCGGCAAAGAGGGAGATCCCCGGCCGCGTCCTGCCTTTATAGGGCAGGGCACGGCCCGTGAACTGGCCGATGGCCGGCCAGGGGGTGACGCGGCCGGGAATCCCCCCAATCGCGTAGGCGCTGGCCTCCACCCACTGTGCGCATGGTGGAGCCGTGAAGCCTGCAACCCCACCTCCTCCGTAGGGCGGAAGTGGCTATACATTACTTCTGGTAAACGAGCTACCACAGCTAATAGAGGGCCATGACAATTTGTGTCCTGGGCTTTGTAGGCCTGTCTACCCATTTACTATCTGAAGCCAAAGGTATGCGCTGGTTGCCGAGTGTGAGATTTCCCCCCAGCTCCCCTACCCGGCCCCCAGGAACGGCATCGCGGCCATCACTCCCTGCTCACCTTCACGGAGTCTTGCTCCTCATCCGACTGCTCATACAAGTCCTCCCCCAGGAAGTTCCAGGGGGACTTGGTGCTCTGGGCAGCATACAGCTGCCATCGCCACAGTGACAGCGGGCAGAAGGACAGTCGGAAAGGAAGGCGCTCCAGTGTCTCGTTGATAGGGAAGTAGTCCTTCTGCAAGTTCCAGTAATCGTTGAAGTACAAGATGGGGTAGTAGTCGCCACTCACCGCGTCAAATTTCACATCTGAAACAAAGAGAGCCCAAAGGGGGGACGTGTTGTGCGGCTGGACCCGGATGCCGCTGAGGCACAGCGGAAAAGGAACCCCACAGCCCTGCACCCCAGGTGTCTCCCGCATCTGACAATTTCATAAATTTATGATGTCACAACAACGGCATTGCACCACGGCATTACCGTATTTTTTGCTCTATAAGACTCACTTTTACCCTCCTAAAAAGTAAGGGGAAATGTGTGTGCGTCTTATGGAGCGAATGCAGGCTGCGCAGCTATCCCGGAAGCCAGAACAGCAAGAGGGATTGCTGCTTTCACTGTATCCCTCTTGCTGTTCTGGCTTCAGAAATTCAGAATACTTTTTTTCTTGTTTTCCTCCTCCAAAAACTAGGTGTGTCTTGTGGTCTAGTGCGTCTTATAGAGCGAAAAATACGGTATTTTCTTTCAAATGAGCTGGCGGTTTGCACAAATATCCTTACGCATAAATATCACTTTCAAAATAATTTTGTGCACCTTTCTCCGTGCTTTGTCTGTCTCCGGGCTCTCCTCTCCCCTCAACACATCCATAAAGAGAACCAAATTGAAGCTCGGGGGGTAGATTAGCACAACTGAAAACTTCCCAACAACCTGGATTTTCAAATTAACCATGCAGGCTGCAAAAGTTGACCCCTTTTTTTTTCCACACCGGAAGGAATTTCCAGGCTGAGGGTTTCAGCCTGAGCTCATGTGCAAAAGGGAACGTGCCACGGTCATGCTTTTATTTCTTCTCTCCCCGCTGCAACTGTATATTGTGACCCGAGCGGCCTGAGGAGCTAATTATCTGTTGTCCTTACATTGGTCCAGAGGCGGAGGAACACTGCCCTTTACCCATGGTGTGTGGTCATCCACAATGTTGATGGTGAGGTTTGGGTGCCAGTGTGAGATCACCTCCACGGGGCCGTAATCTTCAGCTCTCTGCAACAAAAGCGTAAAGGACTGCAAGACTGCTGCAGATACATACAGTCAAGGTTTTCAAAGCAATTTTGACCCTATGCCGTCACAAGGGACAGCTCCTATTCCTGCTTGCTGCCGCAGCCTGGAAGATATTTAGAGATGCCAAGGAAAAGACACTCTAATTAGCTCTACCAGAAGCCACGGGCTTGCAGAAGAAGCCAACATGCTTGACAAAGGCCTCTGGCTAGCCTTGGGCACAGCACAGCCCTTCTAAGTGGCAGCTGGAGGGGTCTCAGCACTCGCTCTATTCAAAGCGACACAGGTCTGACCAGCAAAGCTTTATTTTGAACAGGGGTGGTGGAGGCCGGGCTAAGAGAGTCCCCACAAATGATAATGTCCGCTGCACGTAAGGAGTGAGGCTTAAATATAGCGCTCTCGCTCATTTGCCAACACCCCCCAAAGGCTGTATCTGGATGGCAGGGAGCCAAAATCAGCCCCAAAGGCGTTCTCCCCCCCCCCCATTACGTAAGAATTCATCTAGCCCAGCATCCTGTTCCCAACAGCGTGCAGCCAGATGCTTCTGGGCAGACCACAGGCAAGCCTCAACTCATCACTTAAAACATTTCCCCCCAGCATGAACCACAAAACCTCAGTTTGCAAAGAGCTCTTTCCCAGACCAAGCGTTTCAATAAAAAGCCAGGCTTTTACTGTAGCGGTTTGTAATAAGATTTCCTCCCTGCCTTCATCTCACCCCACCCTGCCCAATGTTATCTTTCCAGCACTATAAATACACGAGAACGGTTCATGGAATTTCCCGCCCCCCACTTCAGAAGAGAGACGGCAGGTGGAGGGTTTCGGCGTACAGTATTATGAAGTGAGGAACTGAAAGGAATGATGAAAATAGTTCTGCAACATTAAGCATAGTGATTTGGCCACCAATGTCGATTTGTCAGAGGCTCAGCTCTGCCAGAGAGCCTTGGGCTGCCAGCCTCACAATCCGGGAAGGATGAATTATGGGGACAGAAAGAATGGAGGTGTGCTAGCCAGAAGCCCCGTGGGACTGTGCCCACTGGAAGGGGGGGGGAACCTGTGACCTTGACAGCTAAAGAAGGACGGGGAGGGGAGGGCGATATGCAGGGGGTCTGAGATAAGAAGCAATTGTTACTTTTATCATTTCGGGATCCGCTTCTGTCTCCCCCGTGAGCAGATTCTTGGTTTTCTGGAACCGTCTGCGCTTATACTTATTTATCACTGCAAAGAAGAAAGGGGAAGGAAAGGTAAGCAGATGCAAAACACTACTAGCAGGTAAAGCTAGACAGTAGCATTATCCTGAACCTGAGAACTGCAAGCACGTTTCAACCTGGGTTTCTATCGCTCACGGTCGTTGTCATTATTATTTACTGCATTTGCCAGTCATTTTGTACAAAAGAAAAAAATCCTAAAGTGAAACAAGTGCAATAAAAAAAGACCTTAAAATGATGAACAATGCATAAAAGGCTCATCCAGAAATATGCTAGGACAAGTCCTGTGCACCTGAGTAAAATATGAACACCACTGAAGGAGGCAATTACCAAAGGCCTGAGTGAGCGAAAAGATCTTAGCCTGGCACTTAACAAGTAACAATGATGGGGCTGGGCACAACTCCCTGGGGAGAGGATTCCACAGGCAGGGGGCCACCACTGAAAAGGCCTGCTCTCGCGCAGCCACTTCCCACTCCACCCTCAGGTAGGGCACACAGAGAAGGGCCTCTGATGCCGAGGAGGGGGTGTTCCTCATATACTCGTGCACAGCTGCAAGAATACAGTAAAAAAAAAAAAAAGGAGCAGCAGCAAATCCCTCTCTGCAAATACACATATGCCAAAAAGGAGAAGGAACAAGTCCAACGCAAGATATGATTTTCTGTTTTTATGGGTGTATAATATCAGTGAATTGCTTGGTTCCTTCGCTCTCCCTCCCATCACTACTATTCTGTCCCAGAGTGGTACCACAAAAACAAAAGGTGAGTTGGCAGGAAATTTACAGATTCCCCCCCTCCAGCAATATACAGCATAGGACCTGCAAAACTGACTCTGAGCTCAGAATTTTCGGTTTTCAGATGCAGACTTTTAGGGGTACAGAACATGTTCAGTGCTGCACTTAGCACTTGAATTTATACAAGATTTAGAAAGTTCCAGTAAAAATTGCCCCTGCAGAACATAGGCTCTTGTTCATGGGTTCAAATACCCCCCATGCCTTTTCCAGATGTTACAAAACACACACACACACACACTGCTTTGCTGAAAGCGGCATTTCCATAGGGCTCCAACCACTGAATGAAAATATACCGAAATGCGTGCTCAAATATGAGAGAACACACATCACGAACCATACTGAATTCCGGCGTGGGGAGAGGGGACCCCCCCATCCATTATCACAGCAAATGTGCACTGGGAATCTGCAACTCGCTGCAGCTTCCTAGCATGTGGCAACCAAAGATGTTTGCACGTTTGCAGGTCCCCGTCAAACATGACCGTGTTGACTGCACAGAAATGCATCAGCCACATAAAGGACAAGGCAGCCCCAGTAGCACTCAAGCCCCTATCATCGCTCCAGGATGGTTGGAGGGAAAGAAAGAGGGAGAGAGAGAGATGAGAGAGAGGAAATGCATCACTTACTGGAATTGGGAATGGGGACCTCAGTGGGGCAAGTGGCAGGATGTGACAAGAAGGCGAGGAACTAGGTGCCCTGGGGGAAGCGGGGAGAACAGTGCTGAGTGCAGACATCTCTACCCACAACCACCGGCTGCAGACTCCCGGCAAAAAGAGAGGGATGGGGGGAAGGCTTACTTCGAGACGTGTGGACCGTGGCGAGTCGCCTGTACAGGTTCTTCTGTTTCGGATCGGGGTGGAACCCGCTCTTCGTAAAATACACGTGGATGTACATGGAGCCGTTGTGCTGAACGCTCTGGAAAAAACCATACCAATGCAATAGGATTACTGGCCTCATCCATTTTACTGAAACATTTTTTTGGGGGTGGGGAACGCAACACAGCAAGGAGGTGAACAAGGAAGCAGCAGGTGTTGGACTAATACTAATAGTTTTATGTTGCCCATCTGACTGGGTTGCTGCACTCTGGGAGGCTTCCGGCAAAATATAAAAACACAAGCTCCCTCCTAATGTTAAGGATCGTCTGCCTTAAAATGTCAAACGGTAGCTTTGGCGTCTCCTTCCTTCCTTCCCCGCTCCCGCTTTGTCCCCCAGCCCTTCCAAGCCTTCTCTGAGCACCTAGCGTTTTAAAAGGCCAAAGACAGAAAGCTTCTCCCAGACCCGTCCTGTCCTGCTTCCTTGTCTTCCAAGAGGGCTTCACCATTCAAATTGCCAGAGCCGGTCAGATGTGGGGAACCTCTGGTGCTCCAGTTGTTCCAGAACTACAACTCCCATCCTCCCTGGCCACGGCTGCTGGGCCTGATGGGAGTTGTAGTTTATAAGATGTGGCAGGCATAAGGTTTCCCCACACTTGGGCTAGGAGCTTGGGTAAGACTTCTGAGGTGCTAGAATGGAGTGATGCCCCTATTTGCATTCATAAAGGATCATTACCACTAATGGCTTTTAAATCAGTACTGGACATTCAGACAGTGGGTCACACCAGTCTCTCTCTCTTAGCTCTATAGGTAAAGGTAAAGGGACCCCTGACCATTAGGTCCAGTCATGGATGACTCTGGGGTTGCGGCACTCATCTCACTTTATTGGCCGAGGGAGCCGGCATACAGCTTCCAGGTCACGTGACCAGCACGACTAAGCCGCTTCTGGCAAACCAGAGCAGCACACGGAAATGCCATTTACCTTCCCACTGGAGCAGTACCTATTTATCTACTTGCACTTCGTGCTTTTGAACTGCTAGGTTGGCAGGAGCAGGGACCGAGCAATGGAAGCTCACTCCATCACGGGGATTTGAACTGCCGACCTTCTGATCAGCAAGCCCTAGGCTCTGTGGTTTAACCCACAGCGCCACCCACGTCCCTCTAACCTCTATAATCTCTTGTTAACGTAGAGGAACTACTGTCTCTAACATGGAAGAAGAGATGCTTCCTAGTCCAGTCCAGGCAATGTATTTCTTAAAGCAGTTTTGCTTCTGGTGTCTGGAGATGGAGATTACCCTTAAGTACAGGCAGCCCACTGCAGACAAGTAGGGAGAAAAGTGAGGTCTGCAGCAGGGGGCTTGGCTTGAGTGCAGTTGGAGAACAGCCGGCCAGTGACATGCGTTGCTCACACACCTCCGGAATATCTAACTCTCCGTAGTGTTCATAGCACCCGTCGGAATTCTCGCCACTGGTCCAGTCCCCGTAGACAAGATCCCGCTGCTCCCAAAACAACGCGGAGGTAGCGTTGAAATCTGTAAAGTGCTCATGCTCTGATATATAGACATGAAGATCCTGCAGGGAGAAGAGAAGAGCATTATTTGAGGCAGGGAAGCCTATATCATGGGCTGCAATAAAGGAATAAAAAGGTAAAGGTAAAGGGACCCCTGACCATTAGGTCCAGTCGTGACCGACTCTGGGGTTGCGGCGCTCATCTCACTTTACTGGCCGAGGGAGCCGGCGTACAGCTTCCGGGTCGTGTGGCCAGCATGACTAAGCTGCTTCTGGCGAACCAGAGCAGCGCACGGAAACACTGTTTACCTTCCAGCCGGAGCGGTACCTATTTATCTACTTGCACTTTGACGTGCTTTCGAACTGCTAGGTGGGCAGGAGCTGGGACCGAACAATGGGAGCTCACCCCGTCGCGGGGATTCGAACCGCCGACCTTCTGATCAGCAAGCCCTAGGCTCTGTGGTTTAACCCACAGCGCCACCCGCGTCCCTTATAATAAAGGAATAGACCCAGGCAAATGTTCAGCTTCTTTTCTGTTACGATGATCAGGGCTATGCATTTACTGCAATCCCTCAGCAGTGGGGGGGGGGGGGAATCGGCTACCCAGGAATCAAAGCTTCCATTCAAGAGAAAAAGCAAGTTTCTAGCCACCCTCATAGCAGCAAAGGTACACTGAAAAGCACGTGGGCAATGCCCGCTCAATTTTCAGGTGGCTGATGAGCTGCTGTGCAAGACTTCCAGTGGTAGTGACAGAACAAAAGATGCAATACGGTAAAACTAGCGGATGATGCCATGGAGCAAATGTTTTGAATAATTGTTTTTTATGTAATTGACAGACAAAGAATCGGAAGCCCTCTTTCGTTTCTTTTGTCTCTTTTCCCCCTTTAAAAATTTTGTCGCGTCAAAAAAGCTTCAATAAAAAATTTATGCAGTACAGTAAAACTGGCAGAACACAATACACAGAATGAGAGAAATGCTGCAAATCTGCTCAGCTTTCGTGATTTCTGCAGGCTGCAGAGTTCTACAGGCTGCAAATTTTTTATCCAGATCATAAAGGTAAAGGGACCCCTGGCCGTTAGGTCCAGTCGTGGCCAACTCTGGGGTTGCGGCGCTCATCTCGCTTTACTGGCCGAGGGAGCTGGCGTACAGCTTCCGGGTCATGTGGCCAGCATGACTAAGCAGCTTCTGGTGAACCAGAGCAGCACACGGAAACACCGTTTACCTTCCCGCCAGAGTGGTACCTATTTATCTACTTGCACTTTGATGTGCTTTCGAACTGCTAGGTGGGCAGGAGCAGGGACCGAGCAACGGCAGCTCACTCTATTGTGGGGATTCGAACTGCCGACCTTCTGATCGGCAAGCCCTAGGCTCTGTGGTTTAACCCACAGCGCCACCCGCTTCCCATCCAGATCATACAGGCGCGTAATTGTACTTTTACATACTGAGCACATACTTGTTTATGCTTTGCAAACTTTGGGGCCCAGCTAACCCATGTTCCGGGTCACGCTTACCATTAAAGTGTCTTTAGGAAAGAGATTGCGGCTGGGCGCCCTGGGTGCTCCGCCAGCGGTGGTTGGATCCTGTGGTGCCGGCCCACGACGGAACCAACTGCTGATGGCCCAAATGATAAAGATCCTTTGGCAAGAGGAGGAGAGAGAGAAAAGTAGAGAATCAATACAAGATGCCGTTATAAGCTGGCCGTTCCTTCTAGAGGCAGCTACTGCACAAAGAAATTGCTAACAGCCTCAACATTAAAGAGAACCTTAGCAAAGATGAATTTGCGTCAAATATCATAAGTCTGCTTGTTCGCAGGGGCCATACCTTGAACTAAACAAGGGGCTGAAGGGCCAGGCACATTGGCTCCACCCCTTGGCTCCTTCCACCAAAGGCCTCTCTAACCCCTTGCTCCCAAAATCAAGAGCAGCAAGTGTGTGGGCAGAGCCCTCACCTTATAATGCAGCTCAGCTGCTTACTGAGAAGCAGGCAAACCAGAGCAGGTAAGAGATTTTACCTGAGAGAAACTGGAGAGTTTTGCAAGGGAGAAGGGACAGCAAGTCTGTATTGCATGTATTGTCTCCCCTTTTTTCCCCAAGTCCCTGGTGGGCATGGCAATAGTGTGGGACTCTGGGTCAGAGGTTCTGCTGGTGGAACAACGGAAAGCCCTGGGGGCCTTAAACTAGAGAAACTGTGAGAACTGTAACATCCATACTAACCTTGCAAACAGTTGCCAGGAGCCGGCCAGCAACACCAACCTCCTTGGCCACTCCTTGGGCACCCACCTGCTGCCGTCCACAAGACTTTATCCCAGCCATTTAAAGCCAGAATAAGCAGCAGTGGGGCAGCCTAACTATATTGCTCTCCCTTGCCGGATGACAGGAGTGAGCCAACAGTAAATCGCACAGAGCAAGTTGGAGTTGACTCTTCATTAGCAAAACAGGATCCGCAGAGGAGTGTCGGGCCTAATGAGCGCAGCAACCTATCACTGGCAGGTCTTGCCCCCATGAAGCAGTTGACTGAGGGTCCCCGCCTCCCCAAAGCTGTCTAAGTTCTCTCCTATATTGGGTCTTCTCCAAGCAATCTGAGACTACACCTGCATGAAGCTGTGCTCCGCCCTCTTCATGCCTCTTCTGGTTCTGGGAGACCAGTGGGGAGGAGACCTTGTTGCAGCAGGATGGGGAGAAACCCGTGACTCTTCACCAGCCTGCTTCCTCTCCACCTCTTGGCCTGCCTCCTCTCCTGCTTCTGGACTTCCCTCTGACACAGACTCCCCCCCCCCCCGATCACTAAGCCCTGTTACCTCTTCAGCTTCTGACACCTCCTCTTCCCAGTCTTCTTCCTCTGACCACTCATTGCCATCCCACCACCAATCCCCAGGCTCTGAGCCTTCTTCCCTTGGGGATTCCCTGGCTGGTTCCTCCCACCATGTTGCTGTGTTCAACCAGTCCGTGACACCAGAGGAAAAAAAGAAACACACACCTCTAATGGATCGGCATTATTTTCTTGCCCCCTGAAGCCCTCTGCCATGGTACCACAGCACTGTCCTTTCTCTTGGCTTGAACACAGGAAGAAAACATCAAGCCAGAGCACTGGTCCTTCTAGCAACAATGACTTGCAGCAGCTCTCCAGGACTCAAGGAGAGTGGCTGCAGGAGAGAGGAGCCCCCTCCACCTCGCCACAAATGCACCTCTGATACAGTAGTCAGCCATTTATACCAGTTTCCCTCTGGTTCCTACAAAAAAAGAGCTGGAGAAAAGAGAAAGAATATGCACCTGGATCTCTGTTCACTGTGTTTAAGGTAAAGGGACCCCTGACCATTAGGTCCAGTCGTGGCTGACTCTGGGGTTGCGGCGCTCATCTCGCTTTACTGGCCGAGGGAGCTGGTGTATAGCTAAGCCGCTTCTGGTGAACCAGAGCAGCACACGGAAACGCCGTTTACCTTCCCGCGGGAGTGGTACCTATTTATCTACTTGCACTTTGATGTGCTTTCGAACTGCTAGGTTGGCAGGAGCAGGGACTGAGCAACGGGAGCTCACCCTGTCGCGGGGATTCAAACCGCCGACCTTCTGATCGGCAAGTCCTAGGCTCTGTGGTTTAACCCACGTCCCATACAGTTTTTGACAACAGTGCAAACTGTGTTTACACTGTGTCAAATTGGTAAAAAGAAGCTCAGGCTTCTCTCCCTCCTGCCCTTGCCTGTTCTTATTTAAACCCCATCCCCCCCAGTGTCCCTTTCTATTAGACTCCTTGCTCCAATGCTACCATCTGAGCTAACTCTGCTTCTGCAATATCCTTTGGGGAGGCAGGCAGAGAGATACCGTCAGCAGAACGGAATGTGGCATGCTAGGGCGGCATTGCCCCTCTTGATGTGCACCTTCTTCACTGCTATTATTTTACATGCAAAGATACTAGTCCGGGGCTTTGTGTGAATAATACACATCTGCGCACACAGAGTATACGCTGCCACTGCCCCAACTCAAAGGAAAACAAAAGCCCCGCACTGAGCACTTGCTTTCGCTTTTAAGTTGCCTCCAAATCAACTTTGTAATACAGTGGTACCTCGGGTTACAAACACCTCGGGTTACAAACTCCGCTAAGCCGGAAGTAGTATAAACTTTGCCCCAGGATGAGAATGGAAATCGTGTGCCAGGGGCACGGCAGCAGCGGCCGGCCCCATTAGCGAAAGCACACCTCAGGTTAAAAATGGTTTCAGGTTAAGAATGGACCTCCGGAACGAATTAGGTTCGTAACCCAAGATACCACTCTGTCTGTTTCAGCACTTGCTGTGTTGAGGATTGGCAAGCAGTCTAATAATACATCATCATCATCATCATCATCCTTAAAAGCAATGATTACTTTTGTATCCTGCCTTCCCCCTCCAAGGAACTTGGAGTGCAACAATGTTTTGTTTCCTTGCATTTAATCCTCAGACGGCCACCCCGTGAAGGTGAGGCTGGAAGGTAGAAAATGGCCCAAGGTCACTCGGACAGCTTCCCAGCTGAGTGGGAATTTAAATACATTTGGCCTCCTTTGAAACCTCACTTTTCTTTGGCGGAGGATTTACTCAATTTTTTCTTTCTTTCTTATGTTTATACTGCCCGCCCGTCAGAAGAACTTTTGGGTTTACTGCAGATCATTTATATAAGGGGTGGGAAAACGTTTTAGCCCAGTGGACCAGATCTTCCTCTCCCCACCCGGCAGGCCAACTATCACAGGTGGGTGGGATCGCCCACCTTCTAACTGTTTGGCCTCATGATGTCATATGATTGACAGGTGGGCAGTTCCACCCACCTGGCAACATTGGCTGGCAAGGTGACCAAGCAGGAGCGAACTCCCCATGCATTAGATGATGCTCAGGCAGTTCAATCCAGTTTTGTGCAGCTGAGTCTCTTCCTTCCACCCACCACATGTCACATATGACATCAGGTGTGGGGCAGGTGGGTATGATTTGGGGAGTCTGGGGGGGGGGTCAAATCTGCCCTGTGGGCTGCATGTCCACCAGCCCTGATTTAGATGAACTTGTGGTACGTTCATGCAATTGTAGCAATCCCTCCCCTCCATCCCGTGATGATGCACAAAACATGGCCATGTGGCGTCATTCTGAAAAAGGCACTCTGCGCTTCTGTATATTGAGAATATGCTACCTGTATGGTGGAGTATACTAGAGACTGGCAGAAGCTCTACTGAATTCATGGACAGTCAATTAAAACCACACACACAACACGGTTAACGAGGCAAGTCCATCGTCTTGCACAAGAGGCTTATTCTACTTCTCAGGTATGCTTGCTTCAGAATGTATGGACCTCAGAGACCCAGACCCCTGCCCTGACGCCCTGCCTTGCATATATAAGCACGTCTGGTTCTGCAGAGAAGCTACGCACGTCTCTTCCGGCATTCGCAGGCTAGTGTGTTTAAAATTATAGCTGAAGATAACCAGCCAACTGGGAAGACAGAACCACAGCACCGCTGGCTTCCGCTGCCTCATGAATCATCTGTGTAACTCACAAACCTTGGAGGGCCAGATAGTGTTGCCAGCTTCCCAAATCTGATGGGGGGGGGGGGAATGCAGATTCCTTGCTCTTCTCCAGACAAGTACCGGTATCTCTTAATTTAAAATTCACGCACCCAAGAGGCAATGTCACCTTCCTTCAAGATCTTCCCCACCGCCCCTGTCAAATATCCTTCAGGAGCTTTCACAGTGCATAAACACACACAAATCTAGCCGGCCAATCAATCAGTTTTAAGCCAGGAGGTTAATTAGCTAAGCTGTTTCTGCTTCAGATTTGCCCTTGCTGGATGATTCGGCAGGGAAGCTTTGCAAAAATCGGACCCTTTTTTACTTCCTTTTTTGCCACAGGTGACTCACCAAGACATGTGTGGCAGGAGGGGCAGCAATGCCTGTGGAAAGCCTGTTTTCCTTGGTTGTCAACAGTTCTGAATTACCGAACTAAAAGAATGGAATCATTTATTCTATTCTGCGACTTCCTCTAAGGCTCCCCACTTAAAATGGGCCACAACCATCTGGAAAATGCTGATCCCAATGAAGGGTGGATTATTTCTTTCAACTTCAAAGCAATGTTCTGGATCAATTTCAGCAGGCGGGGTGGGGTGGGGGCCTTGCCAAGTAAAGATGATTTTTTTTGCATACACACAATTTTGGAAGTGCATTACTGCAGCATTCGCCCATTTCTGGAAGAGGGAGAACATGCCAGCGCCGAGCCTGTTCCAATCTGATTTGCATTAATAAATGGAAATGTTTTAACCGTTCTAATCATACGGAAGTTCATCGCTCAGCTGGCATTGAACAGATGCCAAAACGTTTTGCTGACACAGCTCAAAGAGCCAATATAGCATCCCAAGCAATAATGGCTTTGGAAATGGCACAAACTCTCTCTGGTTTCTCTTTCCCACCTGGTCACCTTGCTCTTCAAGGGACATTTGAATGCGTTAAAAAAGGCTGGCTCCTGCTAATCCTATTCGTGGGCCGATTTTGTTGGGCAAGCGGCTAGATGGCGAGTGCTACAAAAGGAGCAGTATCTGAAACAGCATTACTCAATTTAGTCAACTCCGCCCTACCCGACCAACTTATCTCAGAGCCCTCTGGAACCATCACTCATCCCGTGAACAGTGTTAGAAACTCGGATACCTAAGCTACTCACCAAATGGCACCTCAAATCTAGGTTATGGCCGCCACAATAATGTCTAGGTGCCATTTTCTGCACCCCCTTGGATTACAAAGCTGAAAATGAATTGTGTATATTGTCAGCACGATGGAGATATCAGTCACCATCCTGGTGCCCAGAGATCTCTGCATGTTTACAACTGGACCCACGCTAGGAGCAAAATGTGCCTGGTGCCCAGGGGATTTCTAGCACTGCCCTTGGGTGGCTTACAGCATATCTAAAAACATAAAACATCCAGCATTATAAACCTCCTGATGCAGGGCTGCCTTCAGATGTCTTCTAAAAATTGTGTAATTCTTTATCTTCTTGGCATCTGAAGGGAGGGCGTTCCATAGGGAGGGCACACTACCGAGAAGGCCCTTTGCCTGGCTGAAGCTACTGCTTTCTATTTGCTTTGATTCCCATACCAGCTGCAACTTTTTCTCATGCTTCAAGCTCTGTGCACTCCCGGAGTACCATAAAGGAGAGGCCAGATGGGGAACCAACCACCACCACGACCAACAAGAGAGAACCACAACCCTGAAAAAGATCAGCAGGCCTCATCTCCACAAGCACAAAAACCCCAAGAGGCCATCACACACGTATTGAGGAGTGTCATCGATCCACACGCATAGGCTAAAGAAGAATAGTGGAGCAAATACAACCACGCTTTTGTGCTCTCCAGCTTGAGAAGCATGAAGAGGACGAAGCCTTTGATAAAACCCAGAAAGAGACCTTTGGAAGGCTAGGAAGACCTCTCCCTGCAAGTCAAAGGCTGCAGGCTTACTTACAGCAGTAAGGCCCACTGATATTGACAGGGAGCCACTGAGTAAATAAGCTCAGGATTACAATGCATGCCACAACGTCTCCTATGCTAGGGATGGGGAGGTTGTGGTCCTCTAGATGGTGTTAGTCTCCAACTCCCATCAGCCCCAGGCAGCCCAGCCAAAGGTCAGAAATGGTTATTTATTTATTTCATAAAAATTATACACCGCTTGACTGTTCACAACCATACTTTAAAATGCTAAAACAGACTAAAATCACCTCAACTTTTCAGGATGGCGGCTAGTTTTCTTTTGGGAAGAAGTGAAGGCATGGAGTGATCAGACTATGCAGCACAAATTGAAATTCTTGGGAATATCTGGAGGGAGGGAGAAGCCCCAAGTTGTTTAACTGAACGTTAAATCTGGAATGCTGCTGGATTATTATTTTACAAAATTCTATGAACAAAAACAAACAAATGTACCTCAACTTTCTTAAGTGTTTGGGTAGGCAAGTCTAAACAAGAACATTTTTAGCAGGCGCCAAAATGAGTACAGGGAAGGCACCTGCTTGATGACTGAAGCTGTGGTCCAGCATCTTCTGGAGCAGGGTGGTTCAACATGCAGCACAAGGGCCACTTGTGGCCCTCAAAGCCTTTTTAGAGAGGTCCTCAGCAACATTTGACGCTGCACTGGGTTTGGGGAAGGAGGCATAAGGGCCCTGCCAGGATCCTAGTGTCCTCCCTCCTCCTTCCCGAAGCCTAGTCTGTGCTTTCCCAGCTTTGGGAAGGACCCTGCCACCGCCAGGCACTTCCTTCCCGAAGCCCAGTGCCTCACTTTGCATCAGGGTCTGGCTGCACTGACTCACACAAAACGCAGACGTCAAAGCACAGACATTTCTCTCCACAGTCTCAAGCTATCGAGATCCCAAGTGACAAAAGAGCTGGCTCTAATGACCGGTGTTAAAAGCCTTATGGGGACCTCTGCCCTGGAAAGACGCCGCCAAAACTTAGAGAAGAGGTGCTTAACTTAAAAGTTAATTAGGGTAGCAATCAGCTTAATACTTTACTGAACACACTTTGGCACAGGCCTATAGGCTGGCCCCACGCATGCCCTTCCTTCTAGAAGGGGGAAGGACTCTTAGCTGCTTCGCATGCAGAAGGTTCAAGGTTCAAGCCCTCGCATTTTTAAATAGAGCAGTAAAAGACGCTGGCTGAAATCCCAGACAGCCCCTGACAGGCTTCACTTGCCTTCCTCGCCTTGGCCCCCTCCAGATATTTTATTATTTGTATCTAGCCTTTTTTCCAAGGAGCTCAGGGTGGGCATATATGGTTCTCCCTCTCCTCATTCAATTCCCCACAACAATCCTGTGAGGTAGGCTAGGCTGAGAGGCAGTGACTGGTCCAAGGTCACCCAGTGAGCTTCATGGCTGAGTGGGGATTCGAACCCTGGAGTCCTGAGTCCTCGTTCAACACTCTTAACTGCTGCACCACTTCTGGCTCTCCAATTTGTAGATGTACAAACCCTGATGTGGGTTTGGGCTACAGCCAGCATTGGAGTTCTAGTCCCAAACATTTGGAGGGTGCTTGAAGAAGAAGAGGAGGAGGAGGAGGAGGAGTTTGGATCTGATATCCCGCTTTATCACTACCCGAAGGAGTCTCAAAGCGGCTAACATTCTCCTTTCCCTTTCTCCCCCACAACAAACACTCTGTGAGGTGAGTGGGGCTGAGAGCCTTCAGAGAAGTCTAGCCCAAGGTCACCCAGCAGCTGCATGTGAAGGAGCGGGGAAGCGAACCCAGTTCACGAGATTATTAGTCTACCGCTCTTAACCACTACACCACACTGGCTCTCTCACATTGCTAAGCTGAAGAAGGCTGGTGTAGACAAATTCTTCTTTTAAAATAAGATTTTATTAAAGCTTTTTTTCACAGAAATATAAAGTAAACTAATCTAAATAAAGACAAAAACAGAGAAAGAAAGAGAAAACACAATCCTACTCTCTCAAAGGTAGCTCTAACCCTTGTCTCACACAGAAAGTAGAAGATCCTCCCTGCTCTCACATGGGAGCTTTTGTTTTTTTTCTCCCAGTCGGGGGGAGACAAATACCGAGCTGGGTGGACCAATGGTCTGATTCTGCATACAGGCCACTACCTACATACTAATCACTTGGAGGAAGACCACCGCCATGTTCACAAGGACATAAAGCCATGGTTCTTAGGTCTCATGAAACAGCACATAATGCCTGTTTCTTCAATGTGCTACTTCAAACTGCAGGTGGAGGGAAGATGCTTATTGTCCTCCATATAGAATAAATTTCTGCATGCAGAAGAGCACTGAAGAAGATGACAGAGATCTGGTCTAGCCCAGCTGACGTCCCAGCATATTAGTTTTATTGCTGTTAGATTGATCTGTAAGGAATGCTTCTTGCATGGTGGAGAATTCAATCATGCAAGCCTCCAGCTGTAGTTTTAAGAGGAACCATCTGGAGCAGGGGCTGGCAAATTCTAACTAACCAAAAAGGACACCTCCCACCACCACCAAACACACACCTTCCGAAGGACAAGATGCCCCTTTTATTAAGGGGGAAAGTGTAGTTCAGTGGTAGAGCATCTGCTTTGCATGCAGAAGGTTCTGGGTTCAATCCCCAACATCCTCAGGTATGGCTGGGAGAGAACTCCGTCTGAAAGCTCGGGAACCTGCCTGCCAGTCCAGACAATACTGAGCTAAATGGACCATGGGTCTGACTCGGTATAAGGCAGCTCCCTAGGTTCCTATGTCTGGAATGTAGAACAGGATCAGAGAAAAATCCGCTCCTTCTCTTCAGCTCCAGGCCGAGAGCAGAAAATAGGCCCTGAGCCTATAAACCCAGAGTGAAGGTGATGGACCTCTGCTTCCCACGCTTCGGCTTGCACCTGAAAAGCCAGGAAGGGGAGCGGAGGCGCATCAGATTGCTCTGCCTCCCTGCACTCCTTAGGCACATTGGTCGCTCTGTCTCTGCACGCAATGATGGGTGCTCTCTGAGCTCAGAAGCCCTGCTGGCACAGAGCAAAACCCACACGGCTCCACTTCCCTTTTCTAGCTCCAAGGTGATGCAGGGAGGTGGAAGCATACTGGTTTACTGTGCACCAATGGATGCTCCTTGGGCATTCAGAGGATCTGAGCTGAAGGTGAGAGGCAGAGGCACTTCAGCTCACCTTGGAGAAAGCAGGCTTTAGGTTGGTTATTTATTGCTATGCAGTTGAGACAGTGTGCCTAGGAGGCCAAGACAGGAGTCAGTATAAGCCCCTAGTTCAAATACCACCTCTTTCATAAACTTAACTGGACGGCCACAGTCAAGCCACGACAGTGGTACCTCGGGTTACATATGCTTCAGGTTACACAGTCCGCTAACCCAGAAATAGTGCTTCAGGTTAAGAACTTTGCTTCAGGATAAGAACAGAAATCGGGCTCCGGCAGCAGCAGCAGGAGGCCCCATTAGCTAAAGTGGTGCTTCAGGTTAAGAACAGTTTCAGGTTAAGAACGGACCTCCGGAATGAATTAAGTACTTAACCCGAGGTACCACTGTATCCCCTCGCCAATTCGCAGTGTGGGTGTCTGGGGTGTCGCAAGAATGGCTGAGATCATCTTTGCAAAGAAAGAGCATGTCTGCTGGCACAGGGCTGCTGCTCAGAAGCCATTTCTGATCATTTGAGCTCATCATGAGTTCGTATTGTCTGCTGAATGTGTTTGCTTTTGCTTTGTATGCTCTTGTGTTTTCGATGGGATTATGATCGGCTGAAACGTTTGCTATTTTTTAATGCTTTTATTGTTACCTGTGAGCCGCTTTGAGCGCAGCACCGCTGTTGGAAAATCGGAATACAAATATTTAAAAATTTAAAATATCAAAAAGTGCTTGGACTACACTGAAGCAGTATAGAAACTCCAGTTACTGTGGGTTTCGCCCTGCAGATGCATGAAAACAGCGGGTATTGGCTGCTTTCATAGAAGTACAGGAACTTGACCCAGGACATGTAAATCCAAGCGCAAGTGATTTAAGGACAAACACCAAATACACATACACACCCTACCCTCTAGTATGATATATACACACACTGGATGACAATGCGGCAGTTCTAGAGCTGTCGAGATCTCACCTGAACAAGACTCCTTTGATGACCTGCCATGCATTTGGAGCTTGCTGTTGGGGCTGGTTCTGCTGCTGGGTCTCAGCAACCGCTTCACCTCCCCCTGCAGTTCCATTGCTGGTCACTTGCTATAAAGGTGGGGAGAAAAATGGGGAGATGGAAATCAGCAAAAGTCGTTTGTCATAAGAAGCCAAGAGGTTCAAACTTTGTGACTTTTTTGCGGCAGCATGAAACCGCCCCCACCTCTTGGGACAGGAATGAGTTCAGCTTCCCGGGAAACAAGATTTTTAATTAGATGCAAAGTGCTGTACAACAATGAGCTGGGATAGCACAGTGGATGAGAGCTTGAAATCTGGTTTTAATAATCCCCATTTCAAATCTCAACTCAGCCGTAAGTTCATAAGGCGCCATCCTTCAGCCTTGGTCTGCCATCTGAAATATAGGATAAGAGCAACAGGGTAAGGAGATCCCAGCTGCATCAAGGCCGTCGAGCCCATCAACGTTTCCAGCAGCAGCCAGGCAGATGCTTCCAGGAAGCCACAAGCAGGCCATGAATTAGAGTATTATTTTTATTTTCTTTGTATTTAAACAATTTATATACTGCTTAACTATAGTTATCACTAGGAGGTTGGCAATGATACAGTACAAAAAGTAGATAGAAAATCAAACTTTGGTTGAAATTTCTGCTTGAATTTTCAAAAGTCTTCAGTCCTCGCCTGTTATAAGTTAATTCTGCCCTATGTTTTTTTATCTGTCCTGAATTGACTACCATCTATTTCATCTATTTCATCTACCCTTTAGTTCTAGTATTACGGGATGGGAAGGAAAATTTATCTGTCCTCCCTCTTCCCCATTCATAAACATCTCTTACTGCCCCATTGTTTTTCTGAACAAGGAAGCCACAAATAATTTTGTCTTTTCTGAAACAACAAAGGCCCGTGATCATTTTGGCTGTCCTTGCCTGCACTTCTTCCATTTCTCCAATATGTCTTTTGAGATTTTGTGTGTGTGTGTGTGTGTGTGTGTGTGTGTGAGAGAGAGAACTGTATACGATATTCCAAAGGTGGGCTCAGCATCTTTTTATAAAAGGGCATTAAGCAGTGGCTATTTTGTTCCCCATCCATTCTCGAGTTTACTATTTTACCACAACCTCACCCTGTTGACATTTTCATTAAGTTATGAACAATGACCCCCTCCCCCCAAGATATATTAATAGATAGTCACAGACACTTTAGACCCTCCATGTTTCTATGTGGTTAAGATTTTCTACCTGTGGGCGCCTCACTTTACACTCACTTAAGAGAAAATCTCATTTGTCATTTCATTCCTATTTACCTAGTTGCAGAGACACTTTTGGGACTCTCTGCAGGCTGCTTGGTTTATTCCTATTCTGGTTATTCATCAATTGTTATTTATTTCATTGTATTTAGAAAGCTGGGGTTCAACTAAATGCAGGCAAGCGCCACATAAAAAGCATCCAATAATCTGCAGACTTGACCACAGGATCTTTTATAAATGTTAAATAGTACCAGTCTTAATACAGATCCCATTGTTTATTAACCTCCGCTATAAAAACTATGCAGTTACTCTCCTATGGTCCAGAACCTAATCTTTAATCAGCTGCTGATGCAAAAAAGAATTTGCCCTCTTACTTCATCGCTGCTAAATTTATGTAGGACCTTTTAATTAAGGCTTGCGTTAAAAGCAACTTGTCAATCTATATACTAGCCCCAACCAGTTTTCACTAGCTTATCTTACAGGATTGTTCTAAGAATTACTGAAACAACATATGCAAAGTTCCTTGAGTACTTAGGGGAAAACACATAATCACTAATTCTTATTATGATCTGATCTGAGGGAAAGGCATACATGATTTATGTTATTCAAATATACCCAGAAGAAAAGCACCATCACTATTAATCCAATTTTTCAGATGAGAAACTCAATTCATGTTCCCAGTCTCTCCCTACAGGCACGCAGGGTCAGTAAAGTAAGCCCATAACATTAAGTGAATATTTAAGCCGGCAAATTCTTTTTGGTACTATATTTGAATTTAAAAACATATCAAATTATCATCTCAGTTCTTCACTCTTAAAGCACCCCAATCCATGTTGGGCAAAATATTCCTGTATTGTTATTGAGTATTTAAAGAACTATTATAGCAAGATGAAAAGACGAGCAGGATTTGAAATATGAGCAACAGTGTGAATAAGATAAATAGGTTAAATTAAATGTATTGAATAGTACAGGCGAAATATGTAGCATTTAAGGGTAAATATGGAAACCATGGAAGGGGAGGACAGAAAGTCAATTGATAAAGTAACATGGTTTATGTTAAAATTTGCATATATTTTTTCTTTGTGGAAAATTAATAAATAAGATCTGCTTTTAAAAAACAATTCCTGTATTGCAGGGGGTTGGACTAGATGATCCCTGGGTTCCCTTCCAACTCTACAATTCTATGATTCAATCTCCTTTCAGGAAAATAATGGTGGAGGGCCAAAATATGAGCCTCTTCATCCACATTCAACATTGTTGAGAGAATTAAGGCTTTGATTCTGGATTCAAGTTTATTTTTAGATCATTTATTTAAAATGGCAGATTATGCGTGTCAGATTTCATCACAAGGATATTATGTAAAAATCTAGATGGTAAAAGAGGGTGGGGATAAAGGGGAAGTAGCAAGAATGATCCAAGTGGTAAATGTACCTGGGGAATCCCAAGGTGAGGGGTGGGGAGGACACTAAAAGGTAACACTGCTTTTAACACATGGATGGCAGCCAAACAAAAGGATTGTGGGCCCTGTGTGGGCTGTTTCCCAGCAAACGGTGGAAAAACAAGGTGTGGAATGGGAATTCCCGTGCCCCCCCATCCTCTCACCCCAAGCACCTGCAGCCAACAACACTCTGAGCACTGTTACCTAAGCTTCTGATAGCTAGAGCTTACTTCCCTAAATTATAAGTGGAGACACACCTGAAGTGGTTTGCTTTCAGAAAATGAAAGTGTTAAGAATTTCCCACACTTGGAAGAGCTCACCTGTGTTTGAGACAAGTCACTGTTCTACAAGTGCTTCTTCTCAATGTAAGCTCAGAGCAGTAACTCACACAGAGATGCAACGGACAGACTCCCTTCATCTCTGCATCAGGAGCAACTGAATGATCCAATCACATCCAATACTGAGATGGGCCACAACTGTCCTTCCCCAGGAAGGAGTGGATGTAAGTAAGGGTAGAGCAAAGAATCACGCAGGTACCCAGGAGCCACTATGGGCTGAGTGCTTTGAGCTGATGGCAAATTATAATGATTCTATTTATTTATTACATCTCACAGCACACAAATGTGTCACCGCAATCTATGCAGGAATTACTGGCTTTGAGTGAGATGAGACTCCACAAAGGGGAAAAATAAGCTGTTTCATCTGGAATAGGTAGTAGATGAGAGAGCACTGCTGTCTAGAATGAGACAAATTTTGGGCAGACTGTGTGTAATATTCACAGAATCAACAGACAATTGGGGAGAGGAGAGATCATGATGTCAAGTTTCCCCATGAAAGTCAGGTGCTTGTTTGTGGGACAAGAGTCTTCTTACAGAAAAAAGAGGACAATACCTGCAAAAGCAGATTAGATGCGGTTAAGGGGAAGCATCTAACAGATGAAAAAGGTAACTGCATGCTCATGCATCTGTTTCCTCTACAGAAAGGTATGAGAATCAGATGTGGGGGGGGAAAGAGAAGGCAGAATGGGCAGCTACTCAAAGAGGAAATTTAACTTAGGAGGAGGACAGAGGAGGGGGAAAAAACCTTAGTAGGGAACCCAAAGACAAATTCCTCAAAAAAGAGAAACAATTCCTGAAGTAGGAAGCTCTGAAATTAGTGATGTTGAAAGGAATGGCAGGTGAACTCTTAGCCTAGATGGAGAAAACAGAGTGACACCTGTAAATTTCAGGGACAAAATGCTTTTGACAGTACAGTCAAGGAGATTGGGGAAGAGGAACCATGGTCTGAAATTGGAAGAAACATGAAAGTCAGTTGGAGACAAGAGAGGAAACCAGCCAAGAAAAGCAGAGCACAGTGAGAAATGTAGACTGTCATGAAGGATGGGGGGCAAGGGCCAAGAGAGCTATCTGGGTCAGAACTTGTTGGTTCTTTATGGGGGATAAAGGCAGGAGCAATTTGCTAATGAGACCAATTAGGAGCAGAAAGATAAATACCCAGAGGGGGGCATTGAGATGAAAGTGATTCATTGGCATACACCTGAGAAATCAGATCTATCTAACCAGGGACAGAGTCAGGCGAGAATTTCTAAGTCAAGGGAACAAGATGGATGCCAGATCGAAAGGGTGGAGGTGTACCCAAGAGAAGTGGGGTGTTGAGGCTGAAGCAACACTGTGTGACACATCCAAGGAAGGAAGGAGTGGCTAGTGTGGGACATTGAACAGAGAGACAAACGGGTGACTCCTCATTTAATCATAAAGTTCACTGCATGGTTTCCATGAGGCAATTTGGGCAACTCGTTTTACTACAAATTGTGCCTGACAAGTGGCAAAAGCTTCCTTCCTGAAGCAAATATATACCAGCGATGAAACTACAGGTGAAACAGGTCCCCAAGAATTAAGGATTTATACACCTTTCAGGTATAGAAGTGTGGCAAGATGCAGGGTACAAACTGCCACTTGCGCAACTATACAGAATGATGAAACCCAGGCTCATATTCTGGGGATTTGTATGAAGGTCCAGTTTCACTCTGTAGCTTCTAGGAAAGAGTCCTGTCTGCGACTCTACAGCCTGTCAGTATAAAGACTACTGAGCTGATAAACTAAGTGTCTGAGTTGGAATGTCGTCTTGCTATGTTCTTATGCTTCCTAAATTTAAGCTCCCATCCACACTAGGCCATGAGACTCCTTCAGGAATTCAGGGCCAGTCGCTACTGCTTAACCTAACCTACCTCACACAGCTGTTGCGAAGGTAAAACTCCATATTTGCGAGCAAGAGCCACACATGCCACTTTGTCTCCTTAAAGGAAAAGCAGGTTATAAATGAACCTGATGTGATTCGGGTTACCAAACGCACCGGGAGTGATTTTTACCACTTCAGAGCAGCCTTCCTCCACCTTGGGTGCCTGACGTTGTCGGACTACAAATCCCATCGTTCCTAGGCGACGTGGCCGGTCAGGGCTGATGGAGAGCTGTAGTTCAAGAACATCTGGCGACCCTCAAGGTTGAGACGGGGCCCTTTCACAAGCCGATTGGGGCCTGGTCGGACCCTTGGCCCATGCAGCTCAGTACCGCCTACACCGGCTGGCAGCACCTCTCCGAGGTCTCGGGGCTGGTGCATTTCCCAGACCTACCTGGCGGCTGGGGACTCTCTGCAGGCGGAGGGCGTGCTATAACCACAGGGTTGCGACCCTTGCTCACTCGTGCCATAAGCTTCTCTGAGCCCGGCTGAGAATAAAACGGGGGCTGGGTGTGTGTGGACCCCCCCTCCCCACCCCCCAAAAAACAACCCCACCCCTGGCGTCTTGGGAGAAAAAATGCAGGGGATAATAATAAATAAAATGCAGCAAATATATATATATATATATATATATATATATATATATATATATATATGAGAGTGAGATAAATAAGAAAAAGAGCTGACCTGGAGAAGGGGCATGGTGGGCAATCGCCCCTGGAGGCCAATTAATTTTTTTTTCTGGGGTAGGGAGAAGGGCGTCACGTGACTGGCGAGAGGGGCGGGGCTGGGGCATGAGGGGACCTAACCCCCCCTCGCCCGCGGGAGGGGCAAAAGGAGGGCGGCGAGAGGGGCAACTGCCCCCCCCGCAGGGAAAGGAGAGCCGCTGAGCAGCAGCTCCCGCGAGGGGGGCGACGGAGAAAGGGGCTCTGCGGCCGCTACCTGTTCAGGGCCGGACGCGGGACCCGCCGCCGCCACCACCTCCGTCTCCGGCGCCGCCATCTTGCTGCGCCGTTGCCTGGTGCAGCTCTCGCGAGAGTTCCCCCTAAGTCCCGCTTTGCTCCCGCCCGCCCTCTCGCTCTCTCTGGTCCACGTGACCTGCTCCCCTCTAAACTCCGTCTGGGCGGAGCGCCTTCTGGCTACCGTATATTCGCGAGCGGCTCCGCAGCAGGGGAGTGCCGAGTGCCTGCGAGGGAGACAGATCCTGGTTTGTTGACCCCGGAGGGATTAATCCGAATTAACTGCTGCTGCCGCCTCCCACTTTTTGCATCTTTACCACATGTTGCAGACTTACATGGGAGGGGAAGCTAAATGCTAATAACGTGCCATAGTTTGCGAAATAATAAATTCGCATTTAAGGTGTTGCATAACTCTTCGCTTTTCCCCCCATAGATAAGATTTTCCGAATGATTGAATGACTATATGTTGTGTTTTTCAGTGTTGCTTTTTTTTTTTTTTGGTCGGCGTTGTATCCCTGAAGGCCATTGTAAATCAGCGTATAAATGCTCTTCCTAATTTACAGTAATAATGATTCAAGAGAAGGAAACCGACCGCAGATTACTCCAGATGAAATAATCTGAAATTAGCTGTACCACATGGTGGTACGCTCCCTAATTCAAGAAAATAATCATTCCCTTTTAAAAAATAAATTACTCTAAAATAACCACCATGTCTTCAGAACTCACAACCGCAATGGGGCAGCATTCGAATCTCTTTCCAAATACTGACTGACACAGTAGAAATTGGGGAAAATTCATTTATTTCTCTTTTTACAGCTTTACAGTATGCTTTGCATTACAAAGGATTATTGTGTTTTGTTTGTTTGCATTTGGAGAACAATAGATAGGACAATATTTAGTAAGTTATGGTATCAATGGGCAGAATCTACTATTAGGGCCCTATCCAAACATCCTATTCATTGTGCATTCATGTTGGTTCGTGCTTATGAGGCTATTAATATTAGTTTATTTCATAAATCTACACACTGCTTGAATGTAATAAAAACAACAACCTCAAAGTGTTTTACAAAAAGATAAAACAATAAAATCAGGGGGGAAATACAACCATACTTTAAAACATGCAAAAGTTAAAATACTGAAGCAGATGAAAAGCACCTCAATTTTCTAAGCATCTGTTTGCCTCTCTATAATGTTTTTAGCAGGCACTGAAGAGTACAGTGGAGACGCCTGGTTTATATCAATGGGCAGGGAGTTCTAATACTGTTTTCACCTGCGAATGTTTCATGCAGACGTACTGCTTCGTTTCCAGTTGGTACACATTCTGTAGCTTCCTGCCACAATTCACTTTATATACCACAAATGTTCTGTTGTTGTTGTTGTTGTTTGTTCCACTTTTGTTGCCAGCGAAGCCAAACCCAGTGAACCGGCAGTGCTAACTAATTCTGGTTTTGTCCCCATCTTCCTCCCTGCTGAGTTCTTTGAGGGCAACCCTGAGAGATACATCTGCACACACATCATACATTTAAAACAACATTACTTCCCCCGAAGAATCCTGGGAGCTGTAGTTTGGTTATGGGTACTAGGAACTGAGGACGTGGGTGACGCTGTGGGTTAAACCACAGAGCCTAGGACTTGCCAATCAGAAGGTCGGCGGTTCGAATCCCCGCCATGGGGTGAGCTCCCGTTGCTCGGTCCCTGCTCCTGCCAACCTAGCAGTTCGAAAGCACGTCAGAGTGCAAGTAGATAAATAGGTACCGCTCCGGCAGGAAGGTAAACGGCGTTTCCGTGCGTTGCTCTGGTTCGCCAGAAGCAGCTTAGTCATGCTGGCCACATGACCCGGAAGCTGTACGCCGGCTCCCTGGGGCAGTAAAGCGAGATGAGCGTCGCAACCCCAGAGTCAGCCACAACTGGACCTAATGGTCAGGGGTCCCTTTGTTGTTTAGTCGTTTAGTCGTGTCCGACTCTTCGTGACCCCATGGACCAGAGCAAGCCAGGCACTCCTGTTTTCCACTGCCTCCCACAGTTTGGTCAGACTCATGCTGGCAGCTTCGAGAACACTATCCAACCATTTCGTCCTCTGTAGTCCCCTTCTCCTTGTGCCCTCCATCTTTCCCAACATCAGGTTCTTTTCCAGGGAGTCTTCTCTTCCACTCCAGTATCCCTGCCAAGAAAACTCCATGGACAAGACAATAGGTATATATATAAAAAAGGGGTCCCTTTACCTTTACTGGGAATTGAAGCTCTGTGAAGGGTAAACTACAGTTCCCAGGATTATTGGTGCGGGTGCGCTTTAAATGTATGGTGTTTGTGGATAAGGATGAAGAAGATGATGATAATTTCTCCCTCCTTAGGAAGGCAGGCAGGGGAGGGCTGGGGGGGGGCAGGTGCCCCATTCACTCTGATGGACCAGCCTCCGTGGACAGATGTTAAAGTCAAATATGGACCATCAAGCTGAGCTCCGGTCACAGCGCTCTCTTTCTGGCAATTTGTGTTTCTTGAAACCACATGGCTGATTGGTTTGGCCAATAACTTTTTTCTTTCTTTCTTTTTTTTTTGGAAGAGGGAGCTTCCGGTGCCAAATGACCAAGGAGGGGAAGGGGGCTGTGTGTTCCGGTCATGACAGCTCTCCTTTCTTTTCCTGGAATTGGAAATCCTTCCTGATTCCTCCCCCCCATCCCTTTCCTCTTCAAAAGAAATGAGCCTGGAAGCCCCGAAACCGAAAGCTGAACCTGGTGCTGGGGGAAAAGATGCTGCAGAAGAAGGAGGAGGATGCAAATTTGCCCAGGGAGAAATCTTCCAACCTGAGCCCTGCCTTGAGGAGTTGGGGCAATTTGGAGAGGACACACAGCTAAAAGAAGAGCTGGGTAAGGGGCCGCTGAACTCCCTACTGGGTTCGATTTCTTGCTGAAGTTAAGAGAAACTCTGTGACGAAAGGGGGAAACAAGCAAACAGAAATTGGGAACCTTTCCACTCTTCCTGGTGCATGTTTAGGTACCACGGATAATTCTGATCTGTGAGTAGAGATTGTTTAGCAACCGTGCAGTATCTCCACATTGAGTTGCCAACTATTTAAAGGACCAGCAGATATTAGCACAGGTGAAGCTTTTCAGAGGATGGAGGGAAACACCTGCACCCTAGGAAGAACTTCCTTTACGGCAGGAATAGGAAACCTGTTGCGCTCCAGAAGTTCTTGGACTCCAAATCCCATCACCCAGGACTATTTGCCATGGTGACTGGGGCTGATGGGAAATGGAGTCCCAGCAGTGTTTGCGGGGGGGGGGGGACGACAGTTTGGTCTCTGGGTTTTTGCAGACCATCGGGCTGCTCCGCAAGACACAGGTGAAAAGGAGGCTGCTTTATTTTCTTATCGGTTTAGCATGCAACTTCATTGCCTCCAAGCTATTGTTTTTAAGTATTATAAAACAACCTTTAATAATAGCCTTAAAAGCGGGTGAGTGGGGGTACACAGCAGACGTTTACAAAGTTAGGAGTGGAAAGAGCTGATGGGTTAGAATTATTTTCGTCTTCTCCTATTACTAGGAGCTAGTTAGCAAGTAGGCTCAGGACTGCTGTTAGGAAGTTATTCGTCACCCAGCTTATTATCTTGTAGAATTCACCTGTGTGTGGAGGTTGACTTGCTCTTTGAAAAGGCTTAGTTGTCGGAATTCATGGTTTCAGAATGCACGCCGGTAAGCCAGGGCAGCTAAATGGAGCCTCCAGCTGCAGGGGCAGTCTACCTTGGAGCAACAGGTGCTAAGGGCTGTTTTTCCTTCATGGCCTGCTTGCTCGTGACCTTTCCAGAGAAGCATCTGCCTGGCCACCTCTGGAAGCGGAACAACTGGGTGTGCATGCAGGCCTGATCCTGCCCGGAGCGAGAAAGAGAAAACGAGTGTAGGAAACCAAGTCTCCACCCCCCACCCCCTTTACCCCCGCTTAGCCTAGCACCTGTTGCCTTACTAAATACAAGGGAGTGCCTGTTTGCTTTTCCTTTCTCGGTTCTTGGTTGTTGTGTGGTTTTTTTTGCTGCGTTTTGGGTTTTTTTTTTTCCACGCCTGAGAGTAGATCCTGCCCTTTACCGCTAGGCTGGGGGCTTTCCCGTTCCATTGAGCATGACTTCATGACAGCCAGCAGCCAATCAGGAAGCAGCAGCCGGCAGAGCAGGGGAATTCCAAGAACCCTCAAAGCTTAAAAAAATAATAAAAATAGACAGACAGACAGAGAGAAATTGGGGCTGGAGGGCTGACCGAGGGGGGAATGGAGCTCAGGGCCAGGTTATGAAGAGGCCTGGAGTGAGACGGGAGCTGCTGCGATTGCCTCTCTGGCAGAGGAAAGAGATGCTCTCTTCCCCAGCTCTAGGTATGGGGCAGCTGGAGTGAAATGAGTTCTAGGGGAGAGAGGGCGTGTGTGACTTTTCAGTTACCGGCCCAGGGGTTGGGGGCACTGTGTTATTGTCTAGGCAGCAGACTGGGTCACTGGGAGGCCTGGGGACGGCAGGAAAGTGTCACGGTCTCTCTGCTGTGCCTCTAAATGCCGGAAACCACAGGAGGCGAGGGGAGAGTTGCTCGGATCCTGCTTATGGGTTCCCCACGGGAGGGGGGAATATTTGGGGTGGGTTTCCCTGCTTTTCCTCTGGCTTTGAACAGCACAGGTCGAAATCCTCCTGCCTGCTCATTTCCACACGGTGATAAGCTTCGCTTGCTGATTTCTGCATTTTAATCCTGCACTTAAAAGGAGCAGGCGTGTTTGGGTTCTTTTGGTCCCTTCTCTAGCCATGTGGCCATCCTGGGGACATCCCTTTTCTGAAAAGGCAGGGGGTTCTTCTTTCCCCGCCCCCATTTCACACAAGAGACTCATTAAGTAAAGGGGCAGGGAGGTTTCTTACACAGGCAGGTGAAGGGGCATGAGTGTGTGTTTGAGTTTCTGGATGTGGGCAAGTAAAATCAATTTTATTTGCTTTCTCCAACGTTTTGAAGCAGATGTTTCCTGCTCTGTGAACGGTCATTTGGTTTTAGAAAGTTTGACCCTTGAGTGCCAAGCTGGTGGCTCTGTTTTTAAAGACTTTTTGATCATCCCTTCTTTGCAAATGAGCTCACGTCTGCCTGGTCGCCTGTGGTGAGCAAAAATTGTCTCCAGGTAACCAGACAACAAAATGTTGAGCAAGCTTAGGTGTATGTAGACTAGTAGGGTTTTATGTGTTTTTTTTTGATGGGCTAGTGGCTTTGCAGATTTCTTCAAATTGCTCTGATTTCTTATGAGGTGTTTTTAAGTAGAGAATGCATCTTGATACTAAAGGTAAAGGTAAAGGGACCCCTGACCATTAGGTCCAGTCATGGCCGACTCTGGGGTTGCGGCGCTCATCTCACTTTATTGGCCGAGGGAGGCGGCGTACAGCTTCCGGGTCATGTAGCCAGCATGACTAAGCCACTTCTGGCGAACCAGAGCAGTGCTCGGAAACGCCGTTTACCTTCCCGCCGGAGTGGTACCTATTTATCTACTCGCACTGGTGTGCTTTCGAACTGCTAGGTTGGCAGGAGCAGGGACCGAGCAACGGGAGCTCACCCCGTGGCGGGGATTCAAACCGCCGACCTTCTGATTGGCAAGCCCTAGGCTCTGTGATTTAACCCACAGCGCCACCCGCATGCCCTATCTGCAACTTAAATGTGTAAGACCCTAGCCATTGGTGTTTGGAGATCCCTTGGAGGTGGCAGGCTCTTAGAAACTATACGCTGTATGGCAGTGAAATGGGAAAGTGAACAAAATATGGATGTTTCTGTCTCCACTGTTGTTGTGAGAACAGGATGGCCCATTGGCCTGATTAAGCAGCATTTGCCTGATTTTCTTACGTTTATTATTAAAGCAAAGGGTAGATATTTGGCCCTAGAAGGTGAATAGTGCAGTAGACGATATATCTGTAGCTTGGAAGAATTCTGGGGCAGTAAGAATGCATTAGGTTACAAGGCGATTAATAAACCAATGATGATGACAAGGGCACTTTGTTAACGGTGCTGGGAGTTACAGTTCGGCGAGGGGCGAACTACAGTTCCCATGATTGTTTGGGAGAAAGCAGTGTGCTTTAAATGCATGCTGTGTACATAGCCTTTAGCTTCATAACCTCTTTACCCCTGCAATTCAGGCACTCTTAAAAAGGGAAGGTGGTTTTCCGGGTACTGAATTTGAGGATGGAAGGGAGACTAACCAGGTGAAAAAAAAGTCAGACTGGTCTGCTGGTGCACCTTGAACAGCCGCCATGCTGAGTGGCTTGAAGACGCCATTTTTAATTTCCCACGATGCCCTGGGGCGACACTGCATCTGGGGCATTGTGGGTTGTTTTAAATGAGGTCTGCATTTAAACATTGCTGATTGCCCTTGGCCTTCTCTAATAGTGGGCTGCCTCCGTTGGTCTCCCCTGGTTATGAACACTTTCTTGGTGGACAGGGCCTGGGAATTATGGGAGAATGCAGCTTCCCAACACATCGTTTGTCTTTACAGGCTCCTCCCTTCCAGCTTCCAGTTTGTCCATCATGCAGCCCACGGCAGAGACGGCTGGTAAGGACCGCTTGCGTTCGGATCACGTGTATCCCTTTGATCAACTTCTTAGAAACCCGGAGTTTAATTCTCCCTCAGTGATGAAAGAAATAAAAAAGTAGAAGGCTAGGAATGATTGTTACTTTTATTATTTACGTTTATTGTAGGGTCCCAGGATGGGTTACAGTACTTAAAAGTTTTTATGTGCTTTTAGTTTTTTAAAAAAGCTTTTCGAAAGTCTTAAATTATTGCTGTTAGTTTTTCAATCAATCCCTCTTCCCAGGGGACTCCTAATGACCATTTAATGAAGGCAGGGCTGATGAGTTAGTAAACATGGGCTGGCTTGTGAACCCCTCACTGTTCAATATGTGCAGACAGGCGGAATATGCTGTGATTTGATTTAAAATACTGATCTTTCTTTTTTTTTCTTTTCAGATGAATTAGGTAAGAATTCTGGGGCTTGGGGCAGAGTAGTGAAGCAAACTTCAGGTAAGGAAAAAAAATCAACATTAGGATGATATATTCTTGGCATATACAAGGAACATACAGTAAGTGAGAGCTAGTGTGGTGTAGTGGTTAAGAGCGGTAGACTCATAATCTGGTGAACTGGGTTTGCTTCTCCGCTCCTCCACATGCAGCTGCTGGGTGACCTTGGGCTAGTCACACTTCTTTGAAGTCTCTCAGCCCCACTCACCTCACAGAGTGTTTGTTGTGGGGGAGGAAGGAGAATGTTAGCCGCTTTGAGACTCCTTTGGGTAGTGATAAAGCGGGATATCAAATCCAAACTCTTCTTATTCTGCATGTGGCTTGGTTCACATTTAATGACCAAAGTATGGTTTGCCCTTCAGAGCTTAAGCACATGTCTTTTACTGTACTTCCTGGTTCAGCAAACCACTATTTGATGTTGCATCCAACTGGGTAAACCACAGTTTGCTTCCAAACTAGAACTGGAAACAGTAGTTTGCTTAACATTCCTCGTTGGGAGGAAAACCATAGTTTGCCGATTCAGATGTAATGGCAAACCATGGTTTGTGTGAACCGGGAAATGATGGAGGGAGGGGAGGAGCAGGAGCACAAAGCCTATTCGAGATGGCAAAAATCATGGTTTGACTGTTGCATCTAAACCAAGTTCTCTGTGTAGGTATGGAGGACCAGTTGGTGGTTAAAGTACTGATTCGTACATGTGTGTATGTCCCTTAGTGTCACATAACTCAGTGGCTTTAATCTAAACATGTGAACAAGATTTTATGCACCAGTACTGTGTTAAGAGATAGAGATTTGTCGGAGTTCAGCAGCTGCTTCTGTGTGTGGAAGTCAATTAGGCGTTCTGTTTGATCAGTGAGCTGTGGCAGTGTTTCAAGGGATGCTGGTGGGGCATGCGATGCTTTTGTGTTTTCTACTTTGTGCATTGTTCTCCTCCCTTCCTGCTCTGGGCTCTCTTTGGCTATAGTGAAGGTTCACAAAACAACAACAAACCTCTGGTTACGTGAAACATATTCAGTAAACACACAAGACGTAACCGGCTGTACGTTTGAATAAATCAAGTATACTATTCATTGCATTAAACTGTAGATTTCAACAAAAGTACCTCATAAAGGTCAACGAAAAAACTAGAAGACCCAGTGGATCAATTCATTCTCTAATCAGTTCATGCATAAGGTCCATATATGTGTAGATGTCTATTCCACCTGTCTGTTCATAGAGTCCAAAAATCCACACGAAAGGTTGTTACAGTTCCACAGAATCCTTTCACAGAGTCTAAGACAAGGATTTCCAGAATATTAGCCTTGTTTCGCCGTCCTGGGCTTCATCAGTAGTACAAACCCATATATAATAATGATAATAATAATAATAATATTTATTTATACCGCGCCCTCCCCAGCCAAGACCGGGCTCAGGGCAGCTAACAACCAATAATAAAAACAAGTTGATTAAAATACAATTTAAAAAACAAGATTAAAATACAACATTAAAACTTTAGGATGCAGCCTCTTCACAGGAGGAGAAAGGAAAAAGAAAGAGGGGGAGGGAATCAAGTTGATTCCAAGCCAAAGGCCAGGCGGAACAACTCTGTCTTACAGGCCCTGCAGAAAGAAATCAGATCCCGCAGGGCCCTGGTCTCATGAGACAGAGCGTTCCACCAGGCCGGAGCCAGTGTTGAAAAGGCCCTGGCTCTGGTTGAGGCTAATCTGACTTCCTTAGGGCCCGGGACCTCTAGGGTGTTGCTGTTTATGGACCTTAAGGTATATACACAAACTGTCACAGGACAGTGGATCTTATAGCATAGTAGTAGCTGCTGTATAGTGGAGGTTCTGCAGCGGCTAGCATCTCTAGTCCTAGCATCATGTAGGATTGTTCTGTAAAGATGAAAAAGAAGACTAAAACACAAGGAAACAAGTAATGCCGAAACACCATTTCTTTATTTCCCTGTTACTTAAACAAAGCACTGTTTTTAAATCTCCCAAACAGCAGCTACAAAGAACAGTAGTGAGGACATAAGAATAGCTTTGCTGGATCCGATCAAAGGCCTTTCTGGTCCAGTGCTCTGTTCTTACGGTGTCCAATCTGATGCCTCTGGGAAGCCACAACTAGGGCAAGAGGGCAACATTGCTTGCCCCATCTGTGATTCCCAGCAAGTGGTATTGCCTCTGATTCCGGAGGTAGCAGATAGCTATCATGACTGGTAGCCATTGATATGCAGATCCATGGAGGTGAAGGCAAAACTTTTTTTACAAAGTTTTTCTTTATACATAAATAAATTTGTATACAATTTAGGTAGTTCTGTCCCTATCATTCCCAAAAGAAAAGCTTCTGGTTTATTTACAAAGGTTATTTTAAACATCCTGTTCAATTAATATAGTATATCATTTCCCACTGTTCAGTGCTAACTCTGCAATCCCCAACACAATAATGAGTGTTTGAACCAATTTCTTAAAAGATTGAGTAGAAATGTCCCACAGGGAAGGTGCCACCACCAAGAGAACCCTGCTTCTCACAAACATGGTACTGTAATGAGAATTATATAATTGCAGAGGGTCATCCCAAAGGAGTCTGTTCCATTATCAAACAGCTCTTACTGTCAGTGAAATCCTGTAGTGATTTCATGCTCTTTATTGCAGCTAGTAAAACAGTGATTGAGTTGCCCCCCAAACCTCAGGCTTTTATATACAGTATTTACACAATGAGTCCCGTCTGATTGGCTGATTCTGCTTCTCTCCTGGAGCCTGATTGGTCTTTTCCTGCAGGCCAATAAGTTGTTGCATTCTATGATCCTACCAGCCTAATAGGCTGATTCTGCTTCTCTCCTAGAGCCTGATTGGTCTTTTCCTGCAGGCCAATCAGCTGTTGCATTCTAGGATCCTACTTGCCTATTGTTCAAGGATGCAAGCTTAGTACATAACAGTCAGAAAGTTTTTTCTGATGTTTAGTCGTAATCTCCTTTCTTGTAGCTCGAAGGCATTTGTTATGTCTTGTTCTAGGACCAATCAGACCGCTGCATTCTGAATCCTATTGTTCTAAGACCAATCAGACTGCTGCATTTTGGATCCTATTCAACTCAGTACATAACACCCCTCCCCTCTAAGTTCCAGTGCTGCCTGGGAGGTTGCATTCATAGTCCTCAAGGTACGCCGGCGGCCTACGTGTGCGTTGCGGCCTGGGGTGTTCCCTGGTCAGGGGTTTGTGTTCTGGCTCGTGTTCCGCGGATGCTGGCTGCGATGGGGCCGTTTGGTCTGGCGCAAGTGGCTCGCTCAGTCGTGGCTCTGGTTCCGGTGTCCTTTCGGCCTCGCGGGTCCTCTCTGTATTTACTGATTCTGCCTCCCCTGCTGGCCCCTCCTGCTCTGCGAGCCTCACTGCTTCACTGTTCCCTTGGAACTCCTCTGACCTGTCCTCCTCCTGGTTTTCTCCTAAGAATCGTTGCCGTAGCTGGTCGCAGTGGCGGCGCCATCAAGTTTTCTCCATCTTCCGTGCGACAGCCTTTGAGATATTTGAAGGTGGCTATCACATCTCCTCTCAGTCTCCTCTTTTACAGGCCAAGCATGCCCAGCTCTTTCAAAGAGAAGCCTTGCTGACGATTGCAGCGCTTGTGGGAAAGGGGATTTCTTGAGATGCGTAAAGTCCAAGGCCATTCAGAGGTTTAAACGTGAATATCAACGCTTTGAACGGAACCTGGAACTTAACCCCTCCCTGCTCTCATTCTGCCTTCCAGAAATCATTGATGAACTGATTAAGGAAGATGGCTTCGAGGTGGATCCTGTCTCGCTTCCCCCCAGGGTCTCGCTTAACGGGCCAGCCGAGCTGATCCCCAAACGCTCCAACTTAGCAGCACCAGCCGGAATGCCGAGACCAGCTGAGCCGATGGGCATGAGCCTGGTGCGGCCCTACGGTTCCTCCTTCTCAGCCTCTTGCGCGCTGCGAGACCCGTCTCCTTCCCAGCTCTCTCAGAACCTTAACAACTTGACGCTAAGGCCCCAGCTGGTTCCAAGGGGGACGTCCCTGCCTTTGCTGCCTAGTAGCCGATGCTCTGATGACTCGTGGCCCCCTCTCCCCTCCTCCCTGCGCCCAGGGATGTCCCGAGAGCAGTTGGACGACGTCATCCAGGAGCCGCCCAGGCTGGTGATCACGGAGCAGCCCAAGCAGAGGGGCATGCGTTTCCGTTACCAGTGCGAAGGCAGGTCGGCTGGAAGCATCTTGGGCGAATTCAGCACCGAGACCAACAAAACTCTGCCGACCATTGAGGTGAGTGGTGTGTGTTAGGATATTGATGTTCTGTTCCACCTAAACCTAAGCTGTTGTATGTCACATGTCTGTTTACATTCCAGCACAGCTTGCTGGGAACTTCCGTTTGTGTATAGATTTTGCCTTACGCTTCCTGCTTGGACATGAAGGAGAGCAGACATGTTTTCTTTGTCCTGATCTATGCTGAATAAACTGCTTGTAAATATGCTTTAGGGACGCGGGTGGCACTGTGAGTTAAACCACAGACTTGCCGATCAGAAAGTTGGCGGTTCGAATCCCCGCGACGGGGTGAGCTCCCGTTGCTCGGTCCCTGCTCCTGCCAACCTAGCAGTTCGAAAGCATGTCAAAGCGCAAGTAGATAAATAGGTACCGCTCCAGCGGGAAGGTAAACGGCGTTTCCGTGTGCTGCTCTGGTTCGCCAGAAGCGGCTTAGTCATGCTGGCCACATGACCCAGAAGCTGTCTGCGAACAAACACCAGCTTGCTCGACCAATAGAGCGAGATGAGTGCGCAATCCCAGAGTCGGTCACGACTGGACCTAATGGTCAGGGGTCCCTTTACCTTTACCTTTAAATATGCTTTACATATGCCTCTGCCTGCCCTTCCGTCGCGAAGAGTTTGTTATCTCTGCTGGCTTGCGCGCTCAGCTTCTGAAAGGCTTCTGAAGCTCTGAGTCGCAGATTGATGCAGAACCGAGGACCAGAGTTCGACCGGCTGCTGGCCGGTGGGCTAGAGCCAGCTGGGAGCCTGGCAATTGCCCCCGTTCCCTTGGACGCATCACAACAGTGTGTTTCATCAAAGCCTAGTTTGCAGTCAGCCGTTGTTTAAAAGATCGCCTTTGCCAACCGGCTGCGCTGCAGATGTTTTGGACTACAACTCCCATCGTCCTTAGCTCACAGGCCCCAATGGTCATGGACAATGGGAGTTGTAGTCCAACAACATCTGGCGACCCGAGGTTGAGAAAGGCCATGTTAAGGCCAACAGGTTGGTGAAGGCTGTGTGAAGAACTGCACAGAATCCATGAAAGTCTTGCCCTTTGGGAAGGTGCCGTAGGGGCAGCTCAGCCAATAGCAGTTCGTGGGCTCCTTGGTGGTGGCCCCCAGAAGAAGGCCTCCTCCTTCTCTGTTTGTTTCTCCAGCTGCAGAACTTTGCAGGCATCCCAGAAGCGAAGGTGACAGCATGCTTGGTGTGGAAGGATTGGCCTCACCGGATCCACCCTCACAGCCTGGTGGGGAAAGACTGCAACAATGGTCTCTGCGAAGTGACGCTGAAGCCCCGAGCCAACCCCAAGCACAGGTAAGAACGCCTTGCATTGCTTGACGCTCTGTGGAGAGTTGGCTGCAGCACTGTGTTTGCTGTGGGGTCTGTTAAAGGTGCTGAGAGTTGCTAGGGGAGCCCTGTTCCTTCTCACATAGCTATAGTTCCCGGAGTTCCCTGTGGAGAGGGGTTGATAGTTAAAGCCCTCTGGGAATTGCTGTTCTGTGACGACTGCTGCTGTTTAGTCGTTTAGTCATGTCCTACTCTTTGTGACCCCCTGGACCAGAGCACGCCAGGCACTCCTGTCTTCCACTGCCTCCCACAGTTTGGTCAAACTCATGCTGGTACCTTCGAGAACACTGTCCCACCATCTCGTCCTCTGTCGTCCCCTTCTCCTTGTGCCCTCCATCTTTCCCAACATATCTTTTCCAGGGAGTCTTCTCTTCTCATGAGGTGGCCAAAGTCTTGGAGCCTCAGCTTCAGGATCTGTCCTTCCAGTGAGCACTCAGGGCTGATTTCCTTAAGAATGGAGAGGTTTGATCTTCTTGCAGTCCATGGGACTCTCAAGCGTCTCCTCCAGCACCAGAATTCAAAACTGTGATGACTATCAGCACCCTAAACAAAACACGGCTCCCAGTATTCTTTTGGGGAAAGCCGTGGCTATTTAATGTGGTATGATACTGCTTTAAGTGTATTGTGCCAACAGGGCCTAGCTTAAGCAGGGGGTATTGTATTAGGATTATGGAATTGTAGATTTGGTCCAAGCCCCTGCAATGAAGGAATCTCAACTAAAGCATCCATGACAGAGCCGACCTCTGCTTAAAAACCTCCAAGGAAGGAGAGTTCACGAAGGGAGTCTGTTGCCCTTTCAAACAGCTCTTACCTTCAGAAAGTTCTTCCCAATATTCAGTTGGAATTTCCTTTCTTATAACTTGAAGCCATTGGTTCAGGTCCTAGCCTGCAGAGCAAGAGAAAACAAGTTTGCTGCATCTTCTGTGTGCCAGCCCTTGAAATATTTGAAGTTGGCTCTCATATCTCCTCTCAGTTTCCTCTTTTCCAGGCTAAACATACCTATTTCCCTCAACCAGTCCACATAAGGCATGGTTTCCATCTTGGTTGCCTTCCTCTGCACATCTTCCAGTTTGTCAGTATCCTTCTTAAATTATGGTGCCCAGAACTGGACACAGGACTGCAGGTGTGGTTTGACCAAGGCAGACTAGAGCGGGACTATTGCTTCCCTTGATCTGGACTCTATAATTTGTTGATGCAGCCTAGAATAGCATTAATATTTTTTGCTGCTGCACCACACTGTATTGTGTGTGTGTGTGTGTGTGTGTGTGTGTGCGCACGATCTGACTTATTTTAGGGGGATAAATTAATTTAAGATAACCATATTTAGAGATGACGGTGATGAGGGATTGAGGATTGGAATTACCGTTTTGTGATATTACAAATATTACACATTACGGCAGTGGATAAAGCTGTATTATAACTTTTGAATAAGTGTGTTTTTAAAATAATAATAATAAATGAGATGATCTGGGAGTAATAGAAGGGGAATCCAACTGATTTCAAGCAGGATCTGTTGGGAAAAGAATTGGGCAGCAAATGAATTGAAGAGGAACTGCAGTGGAGTGATCTGGGACAGGGTACAAAGGGTGCCAGTTGAATGAATGGCTTCTTTGAGTTATTTGGATGAGAAATAACTTTGTTTGCTTTCTGTGACATTTGCAGTCAAAATCTGCAGCTGCGCATACAAAACAGCACATGTAAATTTTGTGCAAACGTATGCCTATTGGCCTGTGCTCGAAATCTTCTAAAGTTCATAATAATAATAATAATAATAATAATAATAATAATAATAATAATAAAATTTCTTTATTCCCTGCCCTCTCCAGCCAGAGCCGGGCTCAGGGTGGCTAACTCTAGTAAAATTACTGTAAAAACATAATAGAAAAAAAAACCAATTTAAAATACAGGTTAAAATGCAATTTAAAGTGCAATTTAAAATTTAGAATCCTAGTGAGTATGCTCTTGATCCCCGCTGTCTCTGGTCAGGACTGAAAAAGATCAAAACGCTGAGAATTGCAGACAACATTGATCTAGATGGAGAAATGGACCAATGTGGTTTAATGCAGCTTGGAAGCAAAACGCCTCCTTTGTTGGCAGCCTTCCAGTTTCCTGAACCCCAAACTCTCTTCTGATTGCTTTGCAGTTTTAACAACCTTGGGATCCAGTGCGTGAAGAAGAAGGACATAGAGGAATCCATAGAGAAAAAGCTGCAACTTGGGATCGATCCTTTCAAAGGTATTGAGAGGCCGGGTTGGTCATAGTAGCTCCTGCAGGACTAGAACCAAAATCTGGCGGCCAGAGGCCTTTGTGAGTTGGGCAGACCATCAAGGCAAAACTGGGGAGCATGTGGTCCTCCTGATGCTGGTGGAATGTGCACCCTCCAATACCTTGAAGCCAAAACCCAGGACGCCACCTTCCTGTTGTTTTTTATCGCAAGAGCATGGCGGCCATTTTGGTTGCTGCGACCTGCTGCGCTGCAGATGTTTTAGACTACAACTCCCATCACCCTTAGCTCACAGGACTAGATGGCCACGGATAATTGAGAGTCAAAGGGCTGGCGAAAAAGAAATGTTTTCGCCTGGTACTCAGGGTTGCCATATTCCCCAAAGTGAAAATCAGGACAAAGTTATTGAGCTTTTTGTTTTTTAGCTTCAAAAAATCTCCCAAGAAACAAAACATTTTTGGGCTATTCTTTGATTTTTAAAGCAGTTTTTAAATAAAAAAATAACAACCCTCCTTGACATATGTCTGGGTTTTCCCAGGCATTTTGCCAATTCAGCAAAAAATCTGCTTGGGCGCCATTTCACTGCCCAATTTCCAGATGTATTAAGGAAAGCCTGGACGTATGGCAGCCCTACTGGTGCCTAAAGCTATGTAATGGTGGCGCCAGACGAGCCTTTCCGAAGAGAGCTTTCCGCAAATGGGGAGCCACCACTGAAAAGCCCCTGTTTCTGCTCATATATACAACAAATGCGTCTATTCTGAGCTTGGTTTGCTCTTTCTGTTTCTCACTTTCTCTCTCTCTCCTTGTGTCTCTGTATAGCTGGCTCATTAAAAAATCACCAGGAGGTTGACATGAACGTGGTCAGGATTTGTTTTCAAGTCTCATACCAAGATTGCACAGGGAAGACGCGGCACCTCAGCCCTGTTCTTTCAGAACCCATCTTTGACAAGAGTAAGCAATGGGGAGTATTGGAAAGTGGTGAAGTGGGCAAGTGGTGATTTCTAGCCGTGGCTACAAAGGAAAATAACAAGGGCAAGTAAACAAACACGGGGGGGGGAGCAGAGACATGGTGTTAGGAATCCAGCCAATCCAGTGCTTTTTGATTGAGACCCTACAAAACCCAGAAAATAGGTTGTAATTAGTGGATAGGAGGGAATGACACACTGCACATGATCAAAAGCGTTATATTCTGATCTGGGGAGAAGCCTTGGGGTACGGCAAGCTGGTTGCTTCAGGACCATGGAGAGCTCCTGGTGAGAAACTTGCTCCAGTAAGGGTTGGAAGTCAACAACAGCTTCTACCTTGACTGGGCTCAGTTTCCTTGTGGAGAAACTGGAGTCCATCAAAGGGTCAGTACCCTGTACTCCATTGGTCTCCTGTGCCATTGGACCATTGAAGTAAAGTGGGAGGCGGTTTCTTGGGCTTGGGGTGGGGGGAAGGTGCCTGTGAGCTTTCTGTCTCCAGGTATATAGGCCCTGGTGCTGTAGGATGGTTCAGCAGCTGCCTGCCTGCCTGCCTTCCAGCCTCAGGTTCAGGGATCCTCTGATCATCAGCCTCAGGACCAAGAACCCACTACAGCTCCTTAACCCACGACACTTCAGCTTTCAAATCAGTGTCCTGGTCAAAGCTGGACTCCGCAGGCCCTGTGAATTTGCTTTTCCAAGGAGTGAGCCCTGACATCGGAATGGGTTTTGTATCTTATCTTTGGATGATTGCCGTTTAAGGGAATGTTCCTTCCATGCACCCCTTGCTATGCGTACGATCTGGGCTTTCTCTGGAGAAGGTCCCTTGCAGACACATGGAGCAGAAAAGAAAACACATGTGGTTATGGGAAGCAGGGTCAGATCCTAACGCTGTGGGTTTGGGTCCATGCAGAATCCACAAACACGTCGGAGCTGAAAATCTACCGGATGAATAAGGAGTATGGCAGCTGTACGGGTGGAGAGGAGCTCTATTTGCTGTGTGATAAAGTCCAGAAAGGTAAGTGAAAAGAACCCCCAGGGATCTTTCGCGGGTCTCATTCTCCAGCACATCAGGCTTGCTGAGCTTGTTTGATTGGGTGCCTGTTTTGCTGCTGTTCTGAACCGCAGGCCTGTGAAAGTGGTTTGAGGCAGGAATCCCAAAGAGGGATTTCAAAAATGCCAGAATGGCCCGTTCTTGTGCTTTATTAAAGAAAGGTGTCAACTTACAACACAGAGTGCAGTGTCTCACTGCCTTTACAGATTCAGGACAGACACTGCAACAGTGAGAGGTTGTCATGACTTGTCCACCCCCAAGCAAATGCATATACCGTATTTTTCGCTCTATAGGACGCATCAGACGATAAGACGCACCTAGTTTGCGGGGGAGGAAACAAGAAAAAAAAAATCTGAATCCCAGAAGCCAGAACAGCAACAGGGATCTGGCTTCTGGGACAGCCTCTTGCTGTTCTGGCTTCTGGGATAGCCACTGAAGCCTCTCCTGGGCAGCGGGATGAAGGCTCCCCCTGCCCGGAAGAGGCTGCCCTCTGTACCTTCCCCCATCTCCCGCATGAACCGTGCACTTTTTAAAAGGAGCGCGGTTCTTGGGGGCTTTTCTGGGAGGTGGTGGAAGGGACAGAGCCGCGCGCTCTGTCCCTTCCCCCCACTTCCTGCAAGAGCCGTGCGAAGCCTCCGCAGGGCAGTGGGGAGCCTTCGTCCTGCTGCCCTACAGAGGCTTTGCGGGGGCTATCCAAAAGCCAGAATAGCTAGAGAGAGCGCTGCACAGCGCTCCCTCTAGCTGGTCTAGCTTTGCGCGAAGCCTCCGCAGGGCAGCGGGATGAAGGTACCCCGCTGCCCTGCGGAGGCTTTGCGCAGCTAAGCCTGAAGCTAGAACAGCAAGACGGAGCGCTGCGCAGCACTCCCTCTCCCTGTTCTGGCTTAGCCGCGCAGCCTGCATTCGCTCCATAAGACGCACACACATTATCCCTTACATTCAAGGAGGGGAAAAGTGCGTCTTATAGAGCGAAAAATACGGTACATCCTTTATGCACTAACCAGCATACGTCAGTTTACCCACAACCTCCTAGAACACCTGGCCGGTGAGGCCATAGGTGGCAGTTAGCCAAAGCTTCTCATGGTTTACAGATAAGCATAGCATCAAGGCAGCCAACTACCACACATAAAAGCAAGTGACTATAAACATATATGAGCTCATTCTTGCAACAACTGCCAATTATTCTGGGGTTATCTTGACTACCAAAGATGGTGCTTGAAGGCCTTCCGGAACATTTCAGCTTTGGTTCAACACAACCGTGAGGAAAACAGAGAAGTGTGATGGATTCAGCTTCCATTCTTAAGAGGAGGCAGAGCTCATCTTCTTTCTTTGGCAATCCCTCGTAGCCGAGTAAGATTGTCTTCCATGAACACAATCTTAACAGTGAGTCCGTAAGTGACTGTGGAGGTCAAATTTATCAAATTTTATTAAACGGTCACAGACCAGATTAACTCTTACAGCTAGTCAGCAAAGCATAACACCGGAAAAAACCAAGGACAATTTCAATACAGATTAGGCCATAACAGCAATTTAAAATTAGACAGCATAAATAAAATTAAGTATTTACCTTCGCCTGCATATTGGCATTGGAAAGCTCTTGTTTCCTGCGCCTAATAGCGGCTACACAGAATTTGGCAACATTGATCGTAATTTCAGGAACCTTATCTTCTACCAAGGCTCTCATACAGTGGAGTTCTGGTTCATTTTTAAGCTTTTGTAGAACTGGGGCAATAAAGGTCAGGCGTAGATCCTTGTAGTAACTACAGTGCAGCAATACATGCAGACTTGTTTCCACTTCCGATGAGCCACATGGGCAAACACGTGACTCATATGGTTTGCCCTCGTATCTGCCTAGCAGCAGGGCAGAGGGCAGAACGTTAAATCTGGCCAGGGTAAAGGAGTGTCTGTACTTGTTGTTTAGTCGTTTAGTCGTGTCCGACTCTTCGTGACCCCATGGACCAGAGCACGCCAGGCACTTCTGTCTTCCACTGCCTCCCGCAGTTTGTTCAGACTCATGTTTGTAGCTTCGAAGACACTATCCAACCATCTCGTCCTCTGTCGTCCCCTTCTCCTTGTGCCCTCCATCTTTCCCAACATCAGGGTCTTTTCCAGGGAGTCTTCTCTTCTCATGAGGTGGCCAAAGTATTGGAGCCTCAGCTTCACGATCTGTCCTTCCAGTGTCTGTACTTAGGTATTTGTAAATCAGCCAGATAATTTGCGGGTGAGAACCCTCTCCCAAAGTCTCTAATTGTGGCATGTTTATCCATTTTGCCCATATGACATTGCAGCTCTATGTCCCTAATGCGTTGAAGCACTTGACTTCTGGCTTTCTCATATCCTGCCGCTATCAAGATCTGCGGGGAGAATCCCAAGCTTCTTATCTTTTCAAACAGGGAAGCTTTCCAGGTAGAATGAAAGGTGTCTAAGAGTGTTAAAGGAGCCAAACCGGCCGGGGAAAAAATAAGTTTTAACCAGTAGTGTATCTTTAGAATACTGTGGAGGTCGATTCTGGATCTGCACATCCTTCCAGTGGGGACATAGGTTTCTGGGCGGGAGTTGATCACGGTGAGGATTTGCCAAGCTGTTCCTTCCTCTTAGCACATTTCTCCTTTTCGTCCTGAGTTCGGCATCTTCAAAGCCCATGACGCCTTCGTTAAAGGCTGTTCTCTAATTGGAGCGCTCGCAGGCCAGTGTTTCCCAATTGTCGGTGTTTATACTACATTTTTTATATATATTTGCTTTGAGAGAGTCTTTAAACCTCTTTTGTTGACCGCCAGCATTATGCTTCCCATTTTAAAGTTTGGAATAGAGTAGTTTCTTGGGCAGACAATAATCAGACTTCCTGGAGGGGAAGACCTTATCTAAAAGGACCTCCTTGCCTCTGTCGTCCTTGCAGAAGACATCTCCATCATCTTTCGAAGGGACAAGTGGGAGGGGAAAGCTGACTTTTCGCAAGCTGATGTTCACCGGCAGATTGCCATTGTCTTCAAGACGCCACCGTACCAGCACCTTGACATCGTGGAGCCGGTGGAGGTGGAGGTATACCTCCGCCGTTTGACGGACAGCGTCTCCAGCGACCCCTTCAACTTCACCTACCTGCCAAAGGACAATGGTATGATGGGAGCATAAGAAATTGCCTGGTACCAGGTCAGGCGGTTCATCCAACTAGCTTAACACTGGCTGGCAGGGTCTTGGACAAAGTGTGTCTTCCCTTTCACTTTATACCTTTTCCTTTTAACTAGAGATACCAGAGATTGAGGGGACGTGGGTGGTGCTGTGGGTTAAACCACAGAGCCTAGGACTTGCCGATCAGAAGGTCGGCGGTTCGAATCCGCGCAACAGGGTGAGCTCCTGTTGCTCGGTCCCTGCTCCTGCCAACCTAGCAGTTCGAAAGCACGTCAAAGTGCAAGTAGATAAATAAGTACTGCTCCGGCGGAAAGGTAAACAGCGTTTCTGTGCGCTGCTCTGGTTCACCAGAAGCGGCTTAGTCATGCTGGCCACATGACCCGGAAGCTGTACGCCAGCTCCCTTGGCCAATAAAGTGAGATGAGCGCCACAACCCTAGAGTCGGCTATGACTGGACCTAATGGTCCGGGGTCCCTTTACCTTTTTACCAGAGATTGAACGTGGGAACGTCTTTGTGCAAGGCGTGTGCTCTGTCACTGAGCGATGGCACTCTCTCGTTCCTTAATGCAGGAATGGGGAGGTTGTGGCTCTCTGGAAGTTTCTAGACTCCAACTCCCATCAGCCCCAGCCAGGCCGACTGATGGGCAAGGATGATGGGAATTGGAGTCCAACAACATCAGCAGGACCACTGGTTCCCCAGCACTGCATGAATGCAAGCACCAGATTAATTCTCCCTGGGGTCTGGGGCCCTTAAAGCAGATTGCTTTATTCAGCTGCTAAAATCTTCTACAGTTCAAACAAATGTTTTGCCTCCGTATGCAGTGGGAAATTTGGAGCAGCTTCCTCTTTGAAGCGCTCATTATCTCACGGGTCTCTGCAAATTCTGCAGAATGAGGAATGTGGCTTTCGCAAGTTTCTAGTCCTCAAGGCTGTGAAGAGAAGCTTGGTGCCTAGTGGGGGAAACACCTAGTGAAATCTCAAAAAGCTGCAGTGGGTGGCTTGTTACCCATAGGAAAAACAAGAGGGTGCTGGCGAGGGACGCGGGTGGTGCTGTGGGTTAAACCACAGACCCTAGGATCAGAAGGTCAGCGGTTCGAATCCCTGTGACGGGGTGAGCTCCTGTTGCTCGGTCCCTGCTCCTGCCAACCTAGCAGTTCGAAAGCACATCACAGTGCAAGTAGATAAATAGGTACTGCTCCAGTGGGAAGGTAAACGGTGTTTCCGTGCGCTGCTCTGGTTCGGCAGAAGCAGCTTAGTCATGCTGGCCACATAACCCTGAAGCTGTACGCTGGCTCCCTTGGCCAGTAAAGCGAGATGAGCGCCACAACCCCAGAGTCGGTCACGACTGGACCTAATGGTCAGGGGTCCCTTTACCTTTTAAAATGCAAAAAATAAAATGAAAGTGTACTTCTTTGACAAACCTTTGGATCAATCTTTCTGCAGACACTTACCGGGTCAACAAAAAACGGAAGCAAGGCATGCCCGATGTCCTAGAGGAGCTCTCTGGCCCAGGTTTGTATACTTGGCAACTTGGTTTGCTGCCCAAGGGGTCACGGATATGTTTTGCAGAATCCGCACACCATGGACAGTTGCATCCAAATTCCCTTTTGCTTTTTGTTTCACCAGACCCTCATGGGATCGACGCCAAAAGGAAGAGAAAAAAGCCAGTGTACATGGACCATTTCAACTTGACTCCGTCCGCAGGTCAGTCCGGCCAGGCTAGGCCGAAGCCTGCCTCTGTTTGGAGCCTACTGAGTTCTAAACGGAGTATTATCCAGTAGTACAGAAAATTATCAAAGAGGGCACAGCGCTGGTACCGCCAACCCCTCTCCCCAAAGACACACCAGAGGCTTTCCATAATGTTTCGGGAACCCAGTTTGCGGGCAAAGCCACTGTTGTGGTGAGCCAGTATAAAAATTAAGTCAAATCTAGGCCTCTGACAGCTTCCTTCCACTGTCAGAAGTAGCATGCTTCTGAATACCAGTTGCTGCAAATGGCAAGAGGGGATCCAGAAGATCTCTTCTTATTCCCTTGTTACCTTGGGAAAAAGTCACTTGACTTGGCTATTCTGGGATCTCCGTCCCTGCAAAGTGCTTTAAAAACTGAGCTAAACCAAGGTGAGGGTTTGTTGGCAGAGTAGCTAAATTGCAGCTAGGAAGCCAAATCTGGAGCAATACTGACTCTTTCCTTGAAATTAAAACAGTGTCCACTTGTTAAAATACACAAAAGCTTTTACTTGCAGAGCATATAGCTGAAGAAGAATATATGCAAAATATTCACATTCTCATGCTTATCCAAGCATGGGCTTAGTTTTTCTTAGGTGAAGATTGCAGCTTCTTCCTTAAACAGTCAAACAAACTGTGTTTCTTTCTTCCTTTTCCAGTGTTTGCTCTCAAGCTAAGCCATGCAGTTCTTTCTAAGAGGCTTCCATTTTCTCCTTCCAGCAGACTTCTCCTTACTGCTTCTTTGGGAGAACATCAACTTCTGTACTTCTTTCTGTCACATACATTCGCACATTAGCGAGCATCTCCCCTTTATTGCGTTTAGAGAAGAGTTATCTTGTAGCCTTATGAGGCTTTGCCCTCGGGTGGGAAAAAGTATTGCACCTGGGAGAGGGAGTGGGAGTCAAACAGACACTCAAGGAATAGTTTCGGAGAAAAAGCTTTATTTCTACCATCCATGAACTGGTAGAAGGAGCAAGTGTGATAGATTCAAAAACAAGCACGAGTTCACAGTTGTTTGCACAGAGCATATATTCCCCTTCCAGTTCCCTCCCCTTTCTCCTCCTTTTCTGGAGTCCTGCCCCATGTTGAGTGAGTTTCCTGAGCATGAACAGAAAGCTCCTGTCTTGGGACTCTTTTGGACTCTTCCCAGGAAAGTGGGTGAGAAGCCAAGGGGGTCGAGGAGCCTTGCGGTTCAGCGTGTTCAAGATGTTGCAACTAGAGTGAGATAAGACTCAGTTCTCCGGCTTGAGTATTCTTGGCAATGACAGAGCCTATTCATTAGCTTTTTGAAGCCTTCTCGTACTGATAAAAGAATAACATTTTGCCTATGCCACAGCATCTTGTGAGAAAACAGAGGAAAACTTTAGTTGTGGATTTTTAGAGGAGAGAAAAGGAATTTTGGACAGTTTGAGGCCTGGTTTGGGGGGGGGTGACTTCGGGTCTAGGTGGGGTCACTTGTCCTCACCTCCTTCAATCTAACACGTGTCTCTCCTTCGGTGTTCATGGAGATGCAGCCATAACACTTCAAGTCTCTCACGCACAAAATAAGGCGGAGAATGTAATAAGATGCCTCTCACGTGACACGAGAGTTACTGGGGAACATTCCAGAATTAAGCACACAGTGATGCATTTAAGCATTCCCCAATTTCAGTAAATTGAATCGCTGTACTTAACAGGGTTTGCTAAGCAGGAAGATTCTATGCCATGGGTAAGCAAACTAAGACCCGGTGCCCGGATCTGGCCCAATCGCCTTCTAAATCCAGCCTGCAGATGGTCCGGGAATCAGTGTGTTTTTACATGAGTAGAATGTGTCCTTTTATTTAAAATGCATCTCTGGGTTGTTTGTGGGGCCTGCCTGGTGTTTTTACATGAGTAGAATGTGTGCTTTTATTTAAAATGCACCTCTGGGTTATTTGTGGGGCAACAGAATTCGTTCATTTTTTCTCTCTTCAAAATATAGTCCAGCCCCCCACAAGGTCCGAGGGACGGTGGACCGGCCCCCTGCTGAAAAAGTTTGCTGACCCCTGATCTCTGCCATGTTTTGTGGAGGGGGTCTGTGACTGTTCTCAAATGCCCTCGTGTAGCGTTGATTTCCTTGTTCTCGTTGCAGATGGCTCCTTGACCGGTTCGGAAGACAGGAATAGCCTGAGCAACTTGGAGCGTATCACCGTGCCGGACCTGTTTGAGGACTACAACCTGGGCCAAGACTTCTCTTCCTACAACGGCCCTACCTTGAGCGATATCCTGCTGCCAGCTGCTATGGACTTCCCAGATTCCGCAGAACAAGAGTTCCTGCTGGATGCTTATTCCATCCACTCTGGCATCTCGGCCCCCTTCCCGTTCCCTGTGGATTGTGACCCAGAGGGCACGGCCAGTTTGGTGGGGAGCAGCATGTTCCCCAGCCAGTACAAGGAGGCCGAAGCGCGACTGGAGATGGAGACCAAGCTCAAGTCAACAGACAGCGCTGCAACCTTGTGAAGGAGCGTGGGCCCACCGTGGCCTGGGAGGGAAGGGGCCTCGCTCCCCATTTTGAATCTTACCGGTAGCAGAGAGATCCCTGGGCAAAGCAAACAGGGATGTTTTCCCTACTGGCAAACTGAAGAGGGGAAAATTACATTGATCTCGATCGGGGATCCGTGAGAGGCTTCCCTTAGGGAGATAAGACATGGCGTGAATGGAAGGAAGGAAGATTGCACTAATAACTGAATTGCAGGGGAGGGAAGTGCCCTCAGTGTTAGTCCCCTGCTTTGGCTTCCTAGTTTCTCTTCCTCAGTTTTCCCCATCTGTAAAATCGGGTCAACAACACTGACTTGCAAATGTAGTCTTGTTAGTTTCGTGGGTGTACCCCTAAGGCCTTTTCCTCTGCTTGAAGATTTATGCCGATCTGTCGTGGAACATTTTGTACTTCGAATTCTTTTTGCAAAGTCCACACACACTGCAATAGCTAATGGGCGGCCTTGTGTTTTGGAGTAGCTCAGGTGCTGATCTAACATAGATACGTAGATGCATATTCCACAAGGACATGTCTTTCAATACATTTATGAAGTCATGAGACTTAGCTGTTGGTCCATCTGGTGTTGCCCTAACAGTGACACTCCGGGTTTTTCACTCTAGCTGCTGCAGAGATACCTATCTAGAGGTGCCAAGGATTGAATGTGTGACTGCCCACATGCGGTGAATGTACTTATTCTCTAATGCGGACTTATAACCTCTCCCTCTCATCTTCTCTGTGCGAAGCAAGCCTCTTGGGGCTGAAAGCTTGCACCACTTTTAAACAGTGCACTTGAGGCTGTCTGATGCGGCTAGGTCCAGAGAAAACAGACAGCATTACAAGCCAGGATATTGTCTGGTCGGAGGCTGTGCTTCTCTTCCCCCTATATAGGCTACAACATGTCACTAGCATGGAAGTGCTATGTGGTACATCAAAATATTTTTTAAATGTCCATGCCACTAGGCAGGGGTATTGTTGAGCTGAGGAGAAAATTTGCTCACAGTAAAAAAATTGGTGAGCACCTAACATTGTTGTGCATTTCAGAATGTTTCTTGTAACTGCAGATCCTCGTACCCCTGCCGACTGGCCAGCCAGAATCTTGCTGAACTCTTTCATGGTTGCTAAAGGTTTCTTAAGGTATTGCCCAGGCACTTGTCAAGCCTATCTGTCCAGCCTTAGGGCCTAGAAATTTAGGTGCTTCCAAACAAGGACTTAATGCTTTGAACGGGTCACTGAGATATCGCAAACAGGTCGTTGGCAACCATTTTTGTTTTTCTGTTTAACTTCTTTGGGTTTTCCCTGCAAAGGGGAAATCCAGATTTAATGGAGGGGAGAAAAAGGCTGGTGTTGTGATGACAGAAAAACAACACCACATGTGTTAAGGAGTGAGTATTGTAGGCCTTGACTTGACTCTAGCAACCCGAGTGTAAATTTTTGACATTCGGAACCAGAAAACCACGGTGTGTTTTTCCTAACGGGTTGCATTGTAACTAAATCCTAGTCAGAGTAGACCCACTGAAAATCAATGGGCCTAAGTTAGTCAAGTGTATTAATTTAAATGGGTCTTCTCCAGTGCTATTTTTCTAGAAAAAGGGGAGCTGGGACTCACCATGAGCGCCTCCCTCGTTCTCTTAGAATGGCAATGGCGCCCTTCTGAAAGGTGCCAGAACTGAGTTCTGGTGAGTTCTGACTGAAAAAAAGCCCTGGTCTTCTCTGAGTGCAACTGACCTTGAATACCACCCAAGGTGACCTTGATCTTGACATTGCAGGTCCTTAGCTGCTACCAGCAAAAGGGGTGTGACCTTTCTAAAAAAGCTCATCCTTGGAAACAGAATAGATCCCTAGAAAGAGGACAGCACCATAGATAGCTTCCCCTTGCCTTTTTCTCCTTTTTGGCAATGAAACTGTTCCTAGGCACCATTCTGAATTTAGAAGACGTTACCACCTCCTCAGTACTGGCAAATGGTTTTTGTCACATTCTCCCTTCTTTAGGTTTCTTCCTGCTTCTGTAACTTTAAAATCAAATTTTGCCTAAGGTTAAAGGCTGAAGTAGCTGAAAGGATTTTGATGTTGTTATAATAAGAAAAAAACACAATCACTTGATTTCCAACCCCATGGTCATATAATCACTCTTAAAAAAAGCATTTCAAGGTGTGTAAGGAAAATAAATCTTCAAAAGCTGTTACAGAATCTGTAAACAGGCAGGGAGAATAATTTATACGTCTTGGGATGGTGGTAATGTTGGATGGGTCCTTTTGAATGAAGTACTGTACCTTCTCTGGGCTTACCTTTCAAATGTATGCATTATTATTGGCTTAATTTTAGCCCTATAACCTGTTTTCTGTGCCAAGGCTGAGCCCTGGAAAGATGTGAAGTATTAATAAAACAGGCACTGCTTTTGATTGTGTACGGGGCTTGTTTCCTTGTCAGTTGCCAACTTCCAACAACGCTGGATGCTTGCAGACTTGCCCTTTTCGGGTGGGATTCAGTTCCATATCAGCAAGTTTGGGTTGTGCAGTTAAAGCTGAGGTGGAGCTCTTGCACAGCAAGCCTACTTCCCCAGAGGACTGGATTTTTTGTCATGAGGAAAGTGAGGGGGAAACACAGTTGACAGCATAGGATAATGCTTGCTTTGACATAACTGTTTTCTAGCCTCCCCGGAGACAAACCCAGGTGAGTATTCAATAAGCTGGTCATCTGGAAAAGCTGCTTCACACTTTTTGGCGGTTAGGGAGCAGAGATTGTGAGGTTTCTTCCTAGGGCAAGTTTATTTCAGCCCTGGCACTTTTGAAGGACAGGTCAACCCCACCCCTTGGGCCTAGAATTATCCTTTTTAAAAAATTTATATTCTGATAATTGTGTCTCGCCTTTCTTCAATTATGGAGCTCAAGGTGGAATTTCCAGGTATCTTGTTTATTTAATATATTTATATCCCACCTTTCTCCCAAGTTGGGCTTCAAGGTGGTTTTTACAAAAGTTTAAAAACATCAGTTATAAAATACAGAATAATAAAAACAAAACTGGTTAAAAACAACAATGGCAATGCAGATCTGAAACCAGCAATTTAAATATGATTTGCCCCAACAGGAGCCTAGTGACCAGCATTGTCTGCTCCTTATTTTCCACAAGCCTGTCTGAGCAGGTAGGTCTTGGCCTCCAACATAGTTGGAGCCAAGCTAACCCCTCTTGGGAATGAGGGCCACCAACTTGGATGGTTTCAAAACAAGATTAGACAAATCCGTAGAGAAGGCTATCCATGGCTACTAGCCGGGGTGGGCTGTGCTGTACCTCCACTGTTGGAGGCACCAATATTTTTAAATCCCAGTTGCTGGAAACCACAGAAGGGGGAGAGTGCTCTTGCCCTCGGATCCTGCTGCTTGAGGATTTCCCCACAGACACCCTGGTGGCCATTGTGGGAGCAGGATGCCCTTGGCTCAGTTGGTTAGAGCGTGGTGCTGGTAGCACCAAGATCCCCATATACGGGGCCACCTGCATATTCCTGCATTGCAGCGGGTTGGACTGGATGACCTTTGGGTGCCCCTTCCAACTAGGATTCTATGACCATCGGTTGATCCAGCAGGGCTCTTAACTTCTTGCGCTGCCGTTCAGGGCCTAAAGCTGGCTTTCCGCCCCTTCCTGCCTCTTCCCAATGCATGTTTGTGGATTATGGGATGGGATGGGGACCCCAACAGAGCTTTCCCCGACTCCTGCGCCTGCGCGGGGGCTTCCTTGCGATGCTTTCCCACCTACTGACCGGCAGAGGGGGCTGTTCCCAGAGAACGGAAGGCGGGAGGGCTGAGGAGCGCTGTGATTGGCCGGCGCCGCCACCGGTCACGCGACTCGCTCCGGACGAATGGGGGCTTCGGCCAGGAGGTATGCGCTCTGTCCCCTCGCCTTCCCAATGCTCTATGGCCCTTAGGTGCTTCCGGTTCCGGTGTGGGAGCTGCGACTTTTGGGGCGGGTGAGGAATGGCCTCTCCTGTCCTCTAATCTGCGAGCTGGCCGGGGCTGGTGGCTGAGGGGGCTGTTTTGACAGGGGAGCCCTGCTGTCTCGCTCGCTCTCTCTCAGGTGAACGGGGCCTGGTCGCTTGTGGGGAGGAGGGAGAAGCAGCCCGAGGGAGGGCGCTGTCCTGTGGGAGCCCCTTTGGCCTCAGGCGATGTAAGACAGACATATTGATATTGCATAGATACGTGTATTAACATAACATAAATGCGTGGTTGCTGGGAGGGGAGGGGCGCTGTTTTGACACGTCAGCCCTGCTCCCTCTCTCATAATCTATTAATATGTTAATCTAATATATTAGTAGTATATATTCATATATTAGTAATATATACTATAATCCATACATGGGAATTATTGGGGTGGACTATCTCATTCTTCCCCTTTCTACTATATATACACTTCACCTCAGTAATTCCCACATATTGATTATATATATTTATATTAATATCAATATATATCTATATCTATGCATTTATCTATCTATCTACTTGTATATACAGTGGTACCTCAGGTTACCGACGCTTCAGGTTACAGACTCTGCTAACCCAGAAATAGTACCTCGGGTTAATAACTTTGCTTCAGGATGAGAACAGAAATCGTGCAGCAGTGGCAGCTAAAGTGGTGTTTCAGGTTAAGAACAGTTTCAGGTTAAGAACAGCCCTTCAGAACGAATTAAGTTCTTAACCCAAGGTACCACTGTACACACACACATACAGAGAGGTGTGTGTGTGTGTGTGTATATATATATATATATATATGTATCTATTTTTTATATATATATATATATATATATATATATATATATATATATATATATATTGGGGTGGAGTATTTCAGTTTCCCCCTTTCCACAACAGAGAATAAGATACCCAGTTCTCGGGAGCCAAAATATAATTTTAAGAGTCAGATCTGCCATTAAAGGGCCATTTAGGGAGGAGGGGGAGATATAAAAGCATATTGAGGGTTGGCACAATTTTTTAAGAAGACATCTTTCAGGATTTACTTTTCTTCCACTCTCTACCCCCAACAGCATGTTTTTAAGCACTTCTGGATTTTCCCTAGTTTCTGAGAGCGTTCCTGCCGTGGAGCGTTAATTGTTTTTTGCCAAAAAAGGAGCTTTTCAGGATCCAGTTGTAAGATTCTGTCTTCTCTCAGGCTCACAGTGTTACAAAAGGAATGATGCACAAGGAAAAGAGGGGAGGGAGGTGGGCGGGGGAAAGAAAAGAAAGCTACCTCAGGAGCCAGTTCTTAAAATGATTGTTTCTGGCTGGGGTGGAAATAGTTCAGTTGGGGCCTGTCACTTGGTGGGCGACAGTTGGGGAGAAGAGCCAGCTGCAGCTAGTGTCTGCCCTGTGGTATGGCTGCTGCTGGGTGACTGATAGAATAGAATTGAGTCAGTAGGGATGTTACAGTGGATTAAGATGTATCTCTTTTTCCAGGCTATTGAGGAATTATGACAAAAATGCTCACTGCTGTCTCTTAACTCTTGTTTTTTTGGGGGAGGGGTTCCTGTGGTGTTACTGTTAAAACTTGATGTTGATTTAAAAAAGAAATTGCGGGTTGTATCCATCTAAATTCTACTTGGAGTAAACCACTAAGGGACCTAAGTCATGTCCATTAATTTCAGTGGTTCTACTCTGAGTATGGCTAACATTGGCACCAACCCTGTGTGTGCAAATTACTGAAGGACATTTTGGTATTAAGCAACAAATCTATAATAAATAGTAAAAAATCAAGGGGATATTGCTGAAATTTCCAACAGCCACACCCAAAGGTGTACCTAGCTATATGTATAGCTGAGAACATAATATTAAAGTTCTCTGTCTATAGATTTCTGCCTTAGAATATTGTTCATAATGTTACATACTATGTGGAATAATCCTAGGTGTGTTGTTTGCTAGGTTTGTGCCACAGTATCATATTTTATTTTTATGTGGCTGTCTTTTCGTCTTCCTTCCCACCAAGTGTGTTAGCATCATATTTTTGTGTAATGCTGATTTTTAATTTAGTTATGGTCATGGTCACTTGCTAACTATTCCAGCATCACTGATTTCCTGAGTGTTCTTTTCATCCCACATCCTTCACTGTGGCTGTTTTTTACTCTAGTTCATAAGTTAAGGCTTATTTCGCTTTCCTGAATGGGACCTATTGCTCCCTTTCTGTCTTTTCAGCTTTTTTAAAGGAGTACATAGAGATAAGACTCCTCTGAAAATGGCAAGCTGTGGCTCAGCTTCCAGAGAGGTAGCCATGGTTTACCGGTAATCTGTTGCAGCAGAAGCAATGAGATCTGTTAGAAATGTAAAAGACTTGCAGGTGTTGTGGCATCAGCTTTCATGGGCTAGAGTTCATTAGATCAGGTGCTTGTCATGATGTGGACTCTGACCCAGGAAAGCTTATACTTTAATAAAAGTGTTGGTCTCTAAGGTGCCACAAGATTCTATATTGTTCAAGCAATGGCTCAGTTTCCTAAAAGCGTCATAGTAGGGCTAGGACTTTCAGAGGTCTGTGGTGAATGAGGTTTCTCTTTTTTTTCAGGTGAGTCTGAATGGTGATGGGCTGCAGCTTGCATACGAAAGCTGTTTCAGTTTGTCAGCAGAATTCAAAAGGCACTCGTGCCTCTGCTGAATGCTGAGTGTGTTTTTTTACGTACATGTGCCCTCTTTGCAGGTAGCCAGGTGGCTTTTTAATTGTTTGAGAGCACCTTCTCCTTTACCTACTGAGCTGATTTCAAAAGTCCAAACTAACAGTGTCCCAAAAAGGTGAGGCAGAGTGAACTTCTCCTGCCTACAAGTTGGGAAGTGCAGAAAGATGGGAAGTGTGTTCTGCTTTTTGTCTTGAAAAACAGTCCCAATTCCCTGTGCTTCAGCTAATTGCTTTGAGTTTTGGTGACTGCAGCCTGAATAGAATAGCTTTGCAATGCTCTTGGAATACGGAATGGCAACTGGAGGTCCATGGGACCACATCTTGACCCTCCTTGTTCTACTTTGCCTCCCGATCGCTCGGGAGTACAGTAAAAAGGAGTATAGTAGGTGCAGCAACAGGACTGGAGTGAACCATAGGGAGAGAGTTTGAGGTAGGAATTTGCTACTCCCCTTTCTGAAGGAGATGAACTAGTTGCTGACTAGGCTACTAGCTTAGACTGTGCCAAATATTTTGAAGATGGGAGCTCTGTAGATTATCTTTTTGGTGTCTGTAACTCTTTGGCTTTTTTCCTTTTGAAGGATTTAAACAAGACTGGATTTTATTTATTTTTTAACAAGAGAAGAGCATCACTCAAATACGCTGGCATACAGAAATATTTAAGTCCACATGAGAAGTATGTGTTCCACAGATAGGAGTGGTTCAGGACCACCCATAGGCTCTGCAGTAGCCTTCCCCAAGCCTTTGGGATTTGCAATCCCAGACATCTGAAAGTCACCAGATTGAGAAGGCTGCTTCAGGGGTTTGCATGTCCAAGTGACTTCCATTTGCTGTCCAGTTTTAAATTAGAAACAAGCAATGTTTCTAGATTTCATGGTGGTTTGGAAATATTTAACGAATCCGTATGCTTGTATACGCCAGTGATTTTCCTGGAGATGTCAACCTGATAGATGATCTGCTTTTTAGCAGCTTATTTGATTAAATTTAAATATTTTTGCATATCTACAGGTTTCAGTATAGAAATTTCACCTTCAGATATTATTGTGTGAGATTTTTCCCCCCTAAAAAGCTGCCACTCATGTTAAAAATGGCCCTCTTCTAACAATATTTTTGTTCACTATTGTACTAATGGACCAGAACTAAAACAACCTATTAAAAATAAAGCATAAAACTTTTCATCCTTGCTGATTAAAATTTGACAGTGCTGATTTATTTTGGTTGAGGGAAACTCTTTACACAAAGACCCAGGAGACAGAAGGGTATTTTGCCTCACAAATTGATCACCTTCGTGGGCAGTCAGTACAAGCCTTGTTAATGACGCCATGCAGTGGAAAGGGGCTTCCCAGTTACAGCCTATTTGCTTGGGTACACAATAACTTGGGTTAAATTGCTGTGCACTCTGTGTCTTTATTCCAACGTGAATATGTTTTATTCTATTTGCGGGTGAACCTGCAGGCAAATGTCTTCCCACAACCATTCTTTACTCATTCTGACTTCACAATTATCTAGGATACTCCTCCTGGATACACAGAGTGTCTTCGATCTCTTCATGGGCTGTGATTAGTGAAAAGAAGAGCATCCATTTTGACATTTCTCAAGTTCCTGCTCTGAGTGAGTATTGGCTTTGCATGTCACGACTTCCAGCTGCGGTACGATTTGTCAAAGCTCCCTTGACTTCCAACTCTTCCCAGCCGTCCACTTTGCTCTTATACCTGCACAGGTTTTCTTCTCAGAGTGTGCTTCTACTATCCAACTCCTCCCCATCTGAAGGAGGCAAACTTAGAGAAATGATTTGCACAAGGTGAAGCAGGCATCATTCTCTGAGGTTGGCTGATTCTGCCACACCTCTCCATTGGGGAGGGTTGAATCCACTAATGATGCACAGAGATGCCGGTGTTAGTTGCCCCCACCTGAGGCTGCTTGGAAGGAGGCAAGACCAGAGTAGTAACTTGTCTAAGCAACATAATGGGCAGCCTCCTCTCTTGGCGGCCACCGAGACCATATAGCACCTGTCTTGAAAGACCTACACTGGCTCCCAGTACGTTTCCAAGCACAATTCAAAGTGTTGGTGCTGACCTTTAAAGCCCTAAATGGCTTCGGTCCAGTGTACCTGGAGGAGCGTCTCCACCTCCATTGTTCTGCCTGGACACTGAGGTCCAGCGCCGAGGGCCTTCTGGTGGTTCCCTCATTGCGAGAAGTGAGGTTACAGGGAACCAGGCAGAGGGCCTTCTCGGTAGTGGCGCCCACCCTGTGGAACGCCCTCCCACCAGATGTCAAGAAAATAAACAACTATCTGACTTTTAGAAGACATCTGAAGGCAGCCCTGTTTAGGGAAGCTTTTAATGTTTAATAGGTTATTGTATTTTAGTGTTCTGTTGGAAACCGCCCAGAGTGGCTGGGGAAGCCCAGCCAGATGGGTGGGGTATAAATTATTATTATTATTATTATTATTATTATTATTATTATTATTATTAGTTGGCTTATATGGCTTCACAGGAGGCTTCAATTTATTTTACTGTATTTCTTATGTCACACTCAGTGGTGTAGCGTGGGGGGTGCAGGGGGGCCCGGCCGCACCGGGCGCAACATCTGGGGGGGGCGCGCTCGCACTCGCAGCTCTCTGCCCCTACCTGGCTGGCTCACTCTCTCTCACTGCAGTGCTGGCTGTGCGAATCCGATCCGAGCCGCCGGGTCGCCGCCCACTGTGGAGGGGGTGGGTGCCAGGCGTGCGGTGCGGGGAGAGAGCGAGGGACTATCTGGGGGAGGGACAGTGCAGCGGCTGCCCAGCGCAGCGCGGAGCGCGGAAGAGAACCACACCAGACCAGACCAGGCAGCAGCAAGAAGAAGCTGGCAGCGGCGGCAGGTTAGGGGTTAGGGGGCGCAAATTACTTGCCTTGCCCCGGGTTAGGGGGCGCAAATTACTTGCCTTGCCCCGGGTGCTGACAACCCACGCTACGCCGCTGGTCACACTAGCATGTCCCGACACAATTTTTGGGAGCTGCCGCTTTTCTCCCTGCTGCTTTCAGGTGCTTGATGCACGATGAGATCTCTTAATGCTATTATCAAACTATTACATTTGCTCTGGATGCAACAGATCCTTGGGTACGTGTGTGAGAATGTTGCTTCGTGCAGTTTTGGTATCATCCTCTCTCCCGTTCTTGCCCTTTTCTCTCTAACAGATTGTAGGCGGGCAGGATGTGGCACGAAGCTCGAAAGCATGAGCGCAAGCTCCGGGGGATGATGGTTGATTACAAGAAGCGAGCCGAGCGCCGGAGAGAGTATTATGAAAAGATAGTGAGTGTCTCCTTCTTTTGCCTACCCTCCCGTTTCGTCCAATGTTCCCAGTGAGGGAGTTCTCTCTTTCCCGCTCCTTTCTCTCCTCATCCTTGAGAAAGGGAAAGAGAAATCATGGGGAGCAAGTAGCTCTTGAATGGCACCATCTGGCTTCTTCTTAAGATGTGACTCTAAGAATTCTGCCTCTGAGAATTTGTGCTTAGAGCATATGCAGAGTTCACAGGTTCAGTCCCTGCCATCTCCAGGAAGGACTGCAAAAGTCTTCATCTGAAGCCCTGCAAAGGAGAGGTGAGGAGCCTCTGGACCTCAATTTTGGAAACATCTGAAGGCAGCCATGTATAGGGAAGCTTTTTAAGGTTTAATATTTTACTATGTTTTTATATATGCTGGAAGCCACCCAGAGTGGCAACCCAGTCAGGTGGGCGGGGGTACAAATAAATTATTATTATTATTATTATTATTATTATTATTATTATTATTATTATTATGTTACCATAACTGTAACTCCCATCAGCCCCAGCAAGCATGACAAATGGCTAAGGATGATGGGAGTTGTAGTTTTAAAGCCACTTCCCATAAGCATAGACCATACTGTGCCAAGATGAAGCTGCGGTCTGCTTAGGAATATGACAGCTTGTTGTGTTGTGCTTCTCTTCCAGAAAAAGGATCCCGCCCAGTTCCTCCAGGTCCACGGCCGTGCATGCAAAGTCCACTTAGATTCTGCTGTGGCTCTTGCAGCTGAAAGCCCTGTGAATATGTGAGTAGCTTTCAGCTCTGTGCTGGCAATGTGGAAGTTTGTCTACTGAAAACGAGTGGGGAGGCTGCCCTTGTCATGTGATTCCTCCCCGAGGGTATTTTGGAAGGACTTCTAACCCCTTTCCCTTGACATCTTGCCCCTTGCAGGATGCCATGGCAGGGGGATACTAACAACATGATTGATCGGTTTGATGTTCGAGCCCACCTGGACTACATCCCCATGTATACTCCTCCGCTGCTAAACCCAATGTAAGGCGTTCATTTGCTTTTTTTATTATTCTGAGATGCATTGCCCCTTGCTTCGGGTCCCTTGATTTGTTTGCACAATGAAATGGTTAATTGGAAGCTGAAAATGAAGAAAAGAGGAGCCTGGATAATTAGGCTCGATGCCTGACTTTATCATCCGGAAGGGGCAAGCGTTAAACGAAGTAGTGGGATCTCTTATGTCGGGTAGTTTAAGGCCAGAATTGTCCAGAATCTTTGCACAGTTGGGCTATTAGTATACTGCACAGTTTGAGGCAACAGAGCCTTGTTGCTATCCAAGAGAGATTTGAGGGTTTCCTCTGCCAGATCATTGCTGTACTACTTCTGAAGAGGAGGGTGGGCTGGTATTTTGCTATGAAAGGACCCATTTGGCACTTGAAATGCCTGCGAGTCTTCTCCAAGATTGTGCTCCCGTATTATGCAAATGAACATAAAATTATGCAGGCTAATGGGTATTCTCTAACTACTAGTTTTTAACCTTGTTTGGTTTGTTTGTTTTTAAATGGTTGAAAGGATTGAGGTTTCATTATTAAAGTAAAATGCCCTCATATCTAAGTAACGCAAAAATGTGTGCAGGGATTTCCCTCAGAAACAGCTAAGCAAATGAATGGTTACATGCAGACCTGTATGTTTTTGCTTATGCCTTTCCATCCTTTTAACAGTTGGCTTTGTAAGCTAGGGTCCAAAGAACCATGCAATTAATCCTGTGATCCTAAAGGGGTCCCCTTTGACTTCTCTGAACGTGGGGGTGAGGGCCCTTGCTCAGTGGTAGACTATATACTTCACATGCAAAAGGAAACAGCTGCAATCTGTGGGCTAGAAAGGTGTCATTTAAAAAAGAAAAGGACAAAGATTCTGTTAGTGCACAGCGAGCAACCAGCTTTCAGTAATGGGTTAGGCACCATAACTCAGATTTGTTCCCTCCCCACAAATTGTCGTCATAATATTTAGCATTCTAATCCCTCTTCCTAAGCCTCTTCCTCTTCCTTCTCCAGTACCCCAGAACAGGAGTCTGATGAGAGGAAATGCAACTACGAAAGGTATAGAGGTTTGGTGCAGAACGACTTCGCTGGCAGTAAGTTCCCTTTGACTTTCTTTCTACTTCTGTTATAGGGCAGATGTCAGGAAAGAGTAGAGCTTCTGTCCTTAACATTCTGGCTCAGGTGGCAGTTGCTGCTACTGTTTGCCAAGTAGGCTGATAAGTTACACCCCAGATTATTTTGTAGGTTAGTAACCAGGAAGCACACCTGATCTGATTACCTTCTCTTATATCCCTTAAATGGGCGAGATTGAGGGAGGGCTGCAGTATGTCAGACCCATGACATAGTTTAGAGTCCCCGTGATCAGGATATTGCTGCCTCTCTCTCATCCCCTCAATGACAAGATAAGACAGTACTGTCTCCTGCAAATGCTGGGAGGAGTGGCCTCTTCAGCCGGTGGCGGCAATAACTCTAGATGCCAAAAACTATTCAGTACTTGGTCCAATTCAGGGATGGGGGACCAGCCAGCTGAAACAAATCCCCCATAAACTGCCTCTCTTGTGTACAGCAAATTTGTGAAGACACTCAAACCAGCTTGCCTGAGAGAGATGCAAGCATAGGTGTGTTTGCAGATAGGAACAAATTCTTGCTTGGTGCAAGCTGAGAGTGGAAGGACCACTGTTGTCACTCTTTGCTTCCTAGCTCCTGCTGATACCATCTTGTCTCCACCCTAGGGGTGTGGTTTCTTCCTTGAGTGACAGGAAGTTCTGGAGGCAGGCTGAGAAGAAGCATTGCTTGACCAGTTTGGGGAGGCTGGTGGCAGTTCCTTTCCACAAACACATCTGCTTGTCTTTTGGCTACCAGCTGCCTGAAACGGGTCTCTTCAGCTGCCCTTTCCCCTTCCTAGGCGTGTCAGGATTGGAGGGGAGGGGGAGTCAGCAGATGGGGATGGAGGAACAGAGAGTTGTGCTGGCCTCTCAGGCAATCTTCCTTGCGCTAGACCTGTGGAATTTCTGGTTTGCTTCATCTCCATCTCCTCCTCTCTCTCTCCCCCAGTCTCAGAGGAGCAGTGTCTGTATCAGATCTACATTGATGAGCTGTACGGGGGACTCCAGAAGCCCAACGAGGACGAAAAGAAGAAGTGAGTGTATTGGGAACGACAGGCAAAGGGGATGAGTTGAATCTCGACTGAGTTAAGTCATGGAGGCGGAGCTCGTGATCTGGAGCCTTTTGTATGTTCGAGCTGGTTCCTTTCTCCTACCCAGAGGATTAAGGACAGGTTGAATGTGTATGGAACAGGGGTGAGGAACCTTTTCAACTCAAGGGCCCTATTCCGCTCCGTGCAGAGGACACATGCTAGTGGTGGGTGGAGTCAGGGGGAAAAGTGGGTGGAGCCACAAATGTAGAATTTACCTTTGCACCATAGGCTAGTTTGGGGGCACACCTCCTCACACCTCTCTCTCTGCCCTCCATTAGGACAAGAGGCATGAGCAGAGTTCAAGGACACAAACAATCCTGGAAAAAACAATTGAAGGGCAAAGCAGGCCAGTGAGGGTTGTAGCCTGAGGAGAGATCCAAGGGCCAGATAAGACACGTGAAGGGCCACATTTCACCCCCTGGGCCTGAGGTTTCCCCTTCCTGCTTTGGAATACGACTAGGGCTTTTGTTTTACTCAAAAGCCTTATGAAGCAGTTCCTTCCGAGAAGAAATCCTCAAATTCTTTTTGAATTTCAGTGGCAACGTGAATGTATATTTTTATATTTAGCAGGCCCAGGTATTCCTTTCCCCCTCCTACTTTTGCTTCTTTGAAAGGCTGCAAGGATGGGTATGGCTTGATGACGGGGGAAGCTTTAGAATCCCAGCACAGGTGTCTGTGCAGCATACTCCATCCAGCGTGTACTTAATGGGAGGGGTCTGACCAACTAGGTTAGCAGAGAAGAAAGCGTCCATTGGCTACACGTACGAGGACAGCACGGTGGCAGAGCTTGAGAACCCGTCTGAGAAAAGAACAGAGGAGGAAGACTCGGAAGAAGACAGCAACACGGATGAGGATGAAGTTATCCCTGATATTGGTATGTCTCCAAGGCTCCCTGGTGTTTGGGATTGGGCTTTTAGAAAGTCGGGGATCTGATGGTGCTCCATTGTCCTCTCCCAGTATCCCCAGTCTGCTTCCTGCCTTTGTTTAGTCGTTTAGTCGTGTCCGACTCTTCGTGACCCCATGGACCAGAGCACGCCAGGCACGCCTGTCTTCCACTGCCTGCCGCAGTTTGGTCAGACTCATGTTTGTAGCTTCGAGAACACTGTCCAACCATCTTGTCCTCTGTCGTCCCCTTCTCCTTGTGCCCTCCATCTTTCCCAACATCAGGGTCTTTTCCAGGGAGTCTTCTCTTCTCATGAGGTGGCCAAAGTATTGGAACCTCAGCTTCACGATCTGTCCTTCCAGTGAGTGCTCAGGGCTAATTTCCTTAAGAATGGATGCGTTTGATCCTGCGCATACTCACCTGGAAGTAAATTCCATTGAACTCCGTAGGGTTTGCTTCCGAGTAGACAGGTAGATTTGATGATGCAGAATCGCCGTATGGCATTGGCTTGGATAGCTTTAAAATAACTAAAATGGTATTAGGTTCGTTAGTCGCTTCATGCGCAAAAAAGAGGCGACTTTAACAAGGTAAAAATACAAATGGGTAAAATTTAATGCAGTTTAAAACCCACAGTGCAAAATATCTGAAATACTCATCTGATAACATAAAGGGGACAAGTTGTACCCACCCCTCTAAAAGATGAGGCCAGTTTAGTTGCCATAGACCTAAGGGAAGAAAAAGTTCTTAGCCTGGTGCCTGAAAACTGATAATGAAGGCACCAGGTGTGTTTCCATAGGGATGGGACAAATCAGTAGAAGAGAAGTCTCACAGAGAACGTTATCCCTAGTTATAATGGAGGTCCTCAGTGTGCAGCTGCCAACTGGTTCCCTTGTGTTGCTTGCAGATGTTGAAGTCGATGTAGATGAGCTGAACCAGGAGCAAGTAGCTGACCTGAACAAGCAGGCAACCACCTATGGGATGGCGGAGGGAGACTTTGTCCGGTAAGATGCCTGTGCTGTTGGGGCTCCTGAGCTTCTCCTCTGCATCATCAGCCAGGCGTTTCCATGGCGTTGGGCTTGTGCAGTGGCTGATGCATCACCTAGGTTACCCGGGACCTCGCATGGTACCCATCCTCTTATTTTTAAACACCGTGGGTGACAAGGAGTTGCCTGCAGGAGGGGTAGAGTGTTGCATCCTTTCTCTGTGGCCAGCATGGAAATGCAGCAGGTTGATTTAGGAAGGTCTGGAGCTCTCTGTCTCTCCTCTACAGGAGACTGGTAAAACTCTTTGCAGGCCAATGACTTCATGGGTTTATTTGCAAGGCGGCTGGGTAGTGTCATGGAGCTGAGAAAAGGTGCGGAAAAGGGCAACCATCTTCCCCATGACAGAAGCTTATAAAATTATGAAAGGTTTAGAGAGTGGATATGTAAGCTCACCAGGGACGTGGGTGGTGCTGTGGGTTAAACCACAGAGCCTAGGACTTGCCAATCAGAAGGTCGGTATTTCGAATCCCCGCGATGGGGTGAGCTACCGTTGCTCAGTCCCTGCTCCTGCCAACCTAGCAGTTCGAAAGCACATCAAAGTGCAAGTAGATAAATAGGTACTGCTCTGGCGGGAAGGTAAACGGTGTTTCCGTGCACTGCTCTGGTTCGCCAGAAGCGGCTTAGTCACGCTGGCCACATGACCCAGAAGCTGTATGCTGGCTCCCTCAGCCAGTAAAGCGAGATGAGCGCCACAACCCCAGAGTCAGCCACAATTGGACCTAAAGGTCAGGGGTCCTTCGCTCATAATAGATTTTGGGGTCAGCCAAGGAGCTCTGGCAATTTGTTCAGGGCAGGGGAGAGGAATTTCTTCTTCTGTGAAGGCATAAGTAACCTGCAGAATGTGCACCTGCTGGCCGGGCTGAATAGCCACCGACTTGGAAGCCAGTGCTGCAGATTATAGCTCTCGTCCGTTCTAGCCAGCCTAGCCAACGGGAGTGGTGGTTCAGAACTACCACACTGGCTACCGCTTGCCAAAAGGGATTAGGCAGATTTCTTAAGGAGAGGTCTGTGAGTGGCGGTTGTCCATGATAGGTAAATGAAACCTTCATATTTAGAGACAGTCTGCCTCTGAATACCAGTTGCTGGAGAGCAACCCAGTGGAGGAGGGCCATCACCTTTTCAAGTGGTCTAGGTTCTGCTTGAAAGAGTTGCCACCCTTAAGAGAGGCTGTTGCTTTCTCTCTGGCTGGCTGCTGCTGCTGGACTTCAACCTGGTGCTCTCCACATGTTTTGGGTTACACCTTCCACCAGACCCAGCCAGCCATGGCTGATGGCCAGGAAAGGTGGCAGTTGTAATAATAATAATAAAAATTTTTATTTATACGCCGCCCTCCCCAGCCAAGGCCGGACTCAGGGCTGCCAATAACCAATAATAAAAACAAGTTGATTAAAATACAACTTAAAAAACAAGAATTAAAATACAACATTAAAACATTAAAATGCAGCCTCTTCACAGGAGGAGAAAGGAAAAAGAAAGAGGGGGAGGGAATCAAGTTGATTCCAAGCCAAAGGCCAGGTGGAACAACTCTGTCTTACAGGCCCTGCGGAAAGAAATCAGATCCCGCAGGGCCCTGGTCTCATGAGACAGAGCATTCCACCAGGCCGGAGCCAGTGTTGAAAAGGCCCTGGCTCTGGTTGAGGCTAATCTGACTTAGGGCCCGGGATCTCTAGGGTGTTGCTATTTATGGACCTTAAGGTCCTCCGTGGGGCATACTGGGAGAGGCGGTCCCATAGGTACGAGGGTCCTAGGCTGTGAAGGGCTTTAAAAGTCAGTCTTAAAGTTGTAGTCTTAAAACATCTGGATTGTGGAGGCTGACCTAGCTGAGCCTAAGACGTGACCCTGTAGGGCCCTTTTCATGGGGTAAAAATGCTGTGCTGCAGAAACCAAGCAAGCAAACACCTCGTAATTCAGAACTTGAATTTCTGACACCATATGCATAAAACGTGTAGATCCATGTTAGAAAGCTTTGGATTGTCAGCTGTAAGCCACATGATATTGGGAGTAGCGTCTTTCCCTTGCAGTCAGGAGTTATTCTGCTGTCTATAATGTCATTGAGGTTATCACAGGGTCAGTTGAGGGGGACAGGTACTAGAAGTCTGTGCTTAGGGGAACAGCAGCCCTTTCCCCCTTGGTTGGGGGAGGGAATGGGGGAGGAGAGACTGGTTTTAGCAGTAATGGCAGAACTACTAACTAGGCCTAAGCTTGCCACTAGGCTCTTGCCCGCCTTTTGAGCTAGACATGAGGCCTTGTACCAAATTGAGGGTGTTTTTTGGGGGTGGGGAGCACTGAATGTGTTGGTAGCAGTTCGAATAGCTGCTGCAAGACATTGGAAGGCCTGTGTCCCCCACAAATCTAAGCATCCCTGTCTTTCTCCCACCTGCCCCTTCCTCCCCTTGTTTCTGAAAGGATGTTGCGGAAGGACAAGGAGGAAGCAGAAGCCATCAAACATGCCAAAGCCTTGGAGGAGGAGAAAGCCATGTACTCGGTATGGAAAGCTGGGAGCCTGGGCAGTTCTAAGAAGCCCTCTCCATCTTGCCTACCTTCATTGCCTTCATCTGTGATTCCCTCTATTTACGACTGACTGGACCAAGAGGTTCCTCTTGGTTAAACAGCGGGGAGAACTTTAGGATCAATTCCTCATGGAAGCATGCTTGGGGTGTGGGTGGGATACCCCCCCAAAAAAATTTATTCCATGAAAAACAGAAAATGGGAGCATTTTCTGGGCCTCCCTCTTGGCATGGTGGACTCTCTCGTGACTATCCCTCTTTCCAGGGCCGCCGCTCTCGGAGACAGAGGAGGGAATTCCGAGAGAAGCGTTTGAAAGGAAGGAAAATCAGTCCTCCGAGGTAAGCCTTTTTGAAGATGGGGGCTCAATTCAGCCGCCGTCGAGCCTAGGCATTTCTGTCTCTCCACAAGAGTTGAGAGGGAGCACCTGAGAATGCTTTTCCCTTTGTTCCTCATGGCAGCTCAGGGCACTGGGTGAGGGCCATGCAACAAGGGCAGCATGTATGACAGCCTCTGCAGGGAGGAAAGGATGCTGAGGCACGGCTGGGGCAAAAATAGGCTGCGCTCCTTGAGTTGGGCTGGAGCATTTGCTGAGAGGTTGGGCTTTTGCAAGTCTCCCGTGATGTTTCTGTGATTCTAGAACCGGTGCCGGTTTTGTCCTCATTTAATCCCCTATCGTTGCAGTTATGCTCGGAGAGACAGTCCCACCTATGATCCTTACAAACGGTGAGTGGATGCAGCTGCCCCCCAGATGTGCTGGTGGGTGTTTGTACTCTTGGAGTGTCATATAACTGCACACAGTGGGCGCACGGTTTCTCTGGTGGGCTTTCTAAAACATGGGCTGTTCCCTGTCAACTAGACAGCCAAAATGTGGTGCTTGCATAGTTCGAGGCACCCTTGCTGCTGTAAAAGGCTGGAAGTGGAACATTGTATAGAGCATAACGTGGAACATTGGGGATATAAAGGCCAGCAAGACATGGACTGAGCACAGTTGCAGCAGATGGCATGGAATTTAGGCTGGATATTCTGCTGCCAGTTCATGTTCCTCCGTAATCCTTGGGTTGGTGAAGGGGAGGTTTTCATTCGCATTCAACAAAACATCTGTACGGTGGAACCTCATGTTACGGACGGGCTCCGTTCCGGAGGCCCGTCCGTAACATGGAACTGACACAAGCCAAAGTGCCGCGTTTGTGCATGCGCACGGTGCGATTTAGCGCTTCTGCGCATGTGCAAGCGGTGAAACTTGGAAGTAACCCATTCCGGTACTTCCAGGTTGCCGTGGGACGCAACACAAAAACACATAACCTGAAGCAGACGCATCATGAGGTATGACTGCACTTGCAGAACACATGTGCTCTCTCTGTGTGTTTCACTTTGTTTTAGAGAGAGTTGGGGGTCCAGTGTGAGGCAAATAACTCCGAGTTGCCTTGCGGGGGGAAACTCCATGCTGATGGCTTTGTGTTTTGTCCAAGGCGGTTTTGCTCCCCAGCTGTTTCATAAGCTGCATTGCACCACAGAGTTTGCTAGCGCTGCACTGAGCCCGGCTTGGGCTGCCTTCCGGGGGCTTGGCCCATCCTCTACCACACAGGTGGGGAGAAAGTAGCTGGTAGTCCACTTAATAATGCCTGCTAGTTGCTGGGCCTCTCTCAAAAGGACACTGGGCTAGGTGGGTTTTGGTCTGTTCAGGCGAGATACGTCCACAAGCAAGACTGCATCACCCAGATGGCTTAGTGCAGATCAGGGATGCTCAGCACTCCTGAACACCTGAGTTTTGCATTCCTCAGTCTTGTTGGGGTGTCTGGTAAAGAGCAAGTGGAACGCCCAGCTGCTCTGTTCTGCTGCTCGTAACTCTCCGTTGATTATCTGCCTTGATCTGTCAGATCGCCCTCGGAATCCACTTCCGAGTCCCGTTCCCGCTCTCGCTCGCCTTCCCCGGGTCACGAGGAGAAGATCACCTTCATCACCAGCTTCGGGGGTAGTGACGAAGAGGCAGCCGCCGCCGCTGCTGCCGCCGCCGCCGCTCAAACCGCAGGAGCCCCCAGGAAGCCCGCCTCCCTCGGCAAGGCACGCTCCAGCCAAGTGCAGCAGGGCAGCGCTGCGGCAGGTCATAGCGCCTCCTCCCGGTCGGTAACTTTCGTATCTGCCTCGCTTTCCCAAACCTTAAAGCAGAGACCATTCCAGGGTCAAAGGTTGACTTCTTATTTTCTTTCCCATCCTCCCCGACTGCTCAGAACCTTGACCACCAACTTTTGGGAACTGCATTCCCACTGGCCTCTCCTGTGGGCCAATCCCCACAAAGCCAGACTGTTCATTGCAGAGTCTCCCCTGGGAAATGAGGGGAAGTAGAGATTCCCTTCTTCCTGTGGAATGCTGGGAAACCTAAGGGTGGTTGGTCAAAGGGATGTTAAGGTGGGCAGGCTCAGCCATGCTTTGTACCAGGGGGAGAATATGGGGCTGGGGTTTTTCTTTCTGGCTCATCTTGTATCTCTCCAACGAGAGCAGCAGTAGCTGCTGTTGTTTCACTGAAGGAAGCAGGAAGGTCAGAGACCCTGTGTGGCTGCCTTGAGTTAAAATGGGCCCTGTTGTACTTTTTGGTTGGGGCATCCCATAGCCCTGGGTTGCTGGTTTACTGCAAGTTGAAACATAAAATTTTGTAAACAGGCAAAATTGAATACTGCAAAAGGATAAGGTGGTTAACTTGTAGGCTGTGTCCCATAAGATTGCAGGTGCGGAAATGGTTTTAAAGGTTGGGGAGAAAGGATCTAGGCCACCTTTCTCCCTGCCACGCCAGTTTCCCGCAGGAAGGGATTTTTTTTTTTTGAAGTCTGAAGTGGCATATCCCAGGTCAACCACCTCAATATGAGAACTAGACCATAGATTTGGTATTAGAACAGTGAAATCACTAACTGCTAGCTTGGGGACGTAACCGGCAAAACCACATTTGCATATTGGAAGCATTTGTTCAGTCTTTCACTGCTCAAAGATTTGGGAGGCTGCAAGAATCAGTACAGTTTAGTCATTGGCCCACCCCACCCCCCAGTCTCTCCCTCTGAATCTGTTTCCATGCAGAACTTTTCCAATGAAAGCTTTTTTCCATTCATGGAGAGGTAAAAGTTGGCATGATCAGGAATGGAATGGATGCTGAGCTGCCGCGAGTTTACAGTGAGATCTGGCAGTAACCCAGCATCCCACAGGGTCTCCCAAACCCTTCCTGCTCCTCTGGTGTGCTCTGCTTGCTGCAGCGCAAAGAGAGGAAGTTGAAGATGTGAATGTTTTGAGCTCCGGCACTGTAGTTGCTAATTGGGAAGCTTCTGTCTCTACTTGCGGACCCGTCGGCAGGACTTGGGTCTTGGCCTCCCGGGGTGTCCTCCTGCACCTTCTCGTCTTCCCCGCCCCCCTCAACTTTCCCCGCACCTGCCGATCTGCCTGCGCCGTGTGAATATCCAGCGCCGTGACTCTCCTCTTTCCAGGCGACGCTCCACCTCCTCCTCTTCCTCCTCCACGTCGTCGACGTCCTCGTCTTCAAGCTCGCGCTCCAGCTCGCGGTCTCACCGGGCTGGCGGTTATCACAGAGCTAGCCGCTATGGCCGCTCGCGCAGCCACAGATACTCCCGGTCCCGAAGCAGAACGAGGCGCTATTCGGCGGGAGGCTCGCGGGATGGCCGGCGCCACACTAGATCTCGCTCCCCCGAGCGGGGCTGGCGATACGGCTCCCGCCGCAGGTCCAGGTGAGTCAGAGGAGCTCCTGATACTTTTTTTGTGGGGGGTGGGGGAAGAGAGAGAGAAATCGATCCCCAACAACATACTTCTTCTCTCATCCCTAGAAGCCATTCACGGTCTGGAGAACGCTACCGGTGGAGCAGCGGCAGGGGAGGGAGGCACTGGAGCAGCAGCCGCAGCAGCCGCAGCGACAGCGAGTCACGGAGCCGCAGCCGGTCAGCGTCTCCAGCCAGAGAGAAACTGCTGAGGCCTGCAGCTTCCCCGGCTGTAGGGGAGAAACTGAAAAAGTGAGCAAGGGGCGCACGCTGGTTTGATTGGAGTACAGGGTCAGGTTTAAGGCATAGCTGTCAACGTTTCCCTTTTTTTTTTAAGGGAAATTCCCTTATTCCAAATAGGATTCCTCGCAAGGAAAGGGAAAAGTTGACAGGTATGGTTTAAGGTGCTGGTTTTGACCTTTAAAGTCCTATGCGGTCTAGGACCCTCGTACCTACGGGACCGCCTCTCCTGGTATGCCCCGCGGAGGACCTTACGGTCCGCAAATAACAACACTTTGGAGGTCCCGAGCCACAAGGAGGTTAGATTGGTCTCAACCAGGGCCAGGGCCTTTTCAGTACTGGCCCCAACTTGGTGGAACGCTCTGTCGCAAGAGACCAGGGCCCTGCAGGATTTGACATCTTTCCGCAGGGCCTGCAAGACGGAGCTGTTCTTCCTGGCCTTTGGCTTGGGCTCAGTCTGACCCTTATGTTTCCCTCCCCTTATGGTTTTGATATATGGGCTACTACTAAAATGAGACTGCATTTAAATTGTATTTTAACCCATATTTTAATTAACTGTTCTTTCTTTTTCTATTACGTTTTATTGTAATTTTATTGGTGTTAGCCGCCCTGAGCTCGGTTCTGGCCGGGGAGGGCGGGGTATAAATAAAAAAGTTATTATTATTTCAATTTAATGTTTGTAGCCTGCCTTTTCTTACAACAACTGCTGAGCTTAGGGTGGCTTGCAAAAGAATTGCAATAGCCTTGGCAAGCAACAAACACTGCAGTCACTGCAGTATCAAGCACAATAGTATATCAACCTGGAAAAGGAACCCCTCTAGGAGAAGGATGACTGATCTGAAACCTGCGCTGCCTTGTGGGATATTTTCAGGAGAATAATAATAATAATAATAATTTATTATTTGTACCCCGCCCATCTGGCTGGGTTTCCCCAGCCACTCTGGGCGGCTTCCATAGAAAACCAAAAATACACTAAAATATCACAGATTAAAAACTTCCCTGAACAGGGCTGCCTTAAGATGTCTTCTGAATGTCAGGTAGTTATTTATCGCTTTGACATCCGATGGGAGGGCCTTCCACAGGGCAGGCGCCACTACCGAGAAGGCCCTCTGCCTGGTTCCCTGTAGCTTTGCTTCTCGCAATGAGGGAACTGCCAGAAGGCCCTCGGCTCTGGACCTCAGCATCCGGGCAGAACGATGGGGGTGGAGACACTCCTTCAGGTATACTGGGCCGAGGCCGTTTAGGGCTTTAAAGGTCAACACCAGCACTTTGAATTGTGCTCGGAAACGTACTGGGAGCCAATGTAGGCCTTTCAAGACCGGTGTTATGTGGTCTCGGCGGCCGCCCCCAGTCACCAATCTAGCTAAGGAAAGGCTAAGGAGGAAACCCTACACAAATCCAGAGTGGGGTCCGTAAGACGGTTGGATGGTGCCTTGCTTGCCTCCTTCCAGCAACTCCTGCAAGCCAAGCAGGTTTCTGCTCAGGGGGCCACAGTGGCTAATAAAATCTGGGAATAGAAATAGCAGCCTCTGCAGCAAAAGGTGCTCCTTTAGCAGCAGGCGCATTTGAGCATCTTTTTGTCTGTACTGGCTTGACGTTCATACCCCTTCCTGTCCCAGAGTGGGCACCCGTCTTTCTTCTGCTGCTGCAACAAATATAACCTGTTTATCTTCTCTCCCTCCCTTTTCTCCAGGGCTGAAACTGCCGGTGGTAAAGAGACAGGAGCTGCCAAAGTCAGTAAGAATTTAAACCTCACCTCTTAATTTCCATCACTGCAGAAAAAGACTCAGGGAAACAATAGAGATGCGGGGGGGGGGGGGGAGAGAAAGTGTTGTTGTTTTTTAGAGTTTGGATGGCCACACTTGACTGCTTCAGACGTGGTCAGAAATCTAGCTCTTGAGCACCTCCTTAGGGTGCTACCAAACCAGGAAGCCGTCTTTTAAATTTGGACCTTGTCAGGCTAGTGTTGAGGGGGTTGGGTCTCCAGGGAAGTTGGGGTTTAACTTTTTGGTATTGCCAAAGGGGGTGGGTGGGTAGCTGCTTTGGAGGGGGGGTTCCTGACCTGGTCTAGAATATAATACCAGGGGTTGTCTCTTTGGGGGAGTCAGTCCCTCTCTCTCTCTCTCTCTCTCTCTCTCTCTCTCTCTCTCTCTCTCTCTGTGTGTGTGTGTGTGTGTGTGTGTGTGTGTTTGTGAATGCATGGGTTTACCTGTTAACTTTGATTTTTTTGTTCTCTCTCTTGTTGACACTTGAACATTAGCCTGCCCTTTTGCACTGATCCTGCCATGCAGCCCTGGCTTCTGGTGGTTTCCTCTGTTGGGACCAAAACCAGATCTTGCTTCTCTGGGAAGCCTTTTTCTTCTGTGTTTTATGGCTCCGTTTCCCTGAAATGCCCTGCCTGTCCCCACCCCACCGCATGGGGAACCAGTGTGCATATAAAGAAACATGGCGGTGCTGCTGAGCTGTCTTCCTACCCAACCGTGAGCCCGTTGGGAAAGCATCTGTCATGGGAAAGCCGGGTGGAGTTGTGTCTTGGGCCAGTCTCGATGCATCCTTGCCCCTGGCGGTTGGGGCGGTTTAGGACTATGGGTAGATTTACTCCTCCTCCTTCAATTGTTAAATTCCTCATACCCTGCCTTTCCTCGGTGGGCTCAGGGTAGCTAACAGTATATTAAAACAACAAAAGTTTCAGAAACCATTTAGGAGAAATAATAACCAAAGCAGCAATAAAATATTGAAAAATAGAGAAAAAACTTGAAAAAGCAACAGCTTTCACATGCCCTTTCCCCACACAACGTCATCCAAAAGTGTTTCCCCCCCAAGCCAGGCCTTAAAGCTGATGTTAGGGATTGCCAACAGGGTGCCCTCCAGATGTTTGATTCGTCTTGAGTGGCTTTCCGTGGACTATCCTGGAGTAATGCCTCCTGATCCTTGGTTCAGGATCCAAGGAGTGACCTGAAAGTGTTGGCAACCTCTGGCACAACCAAGGACCTCTTTTTGATCTGGGTTAAGAGAAACACATAGACAGTATCCCCCACTCTTAATACAAGTATCTGAGTGGGCATTCTGTCCCAGAGAGAGCCACTGGGAGCTGTGAGTGGCCCCAGTGTGAGCATTTCTGACATCTCATGGAATTCCCTGAGCATTTAAACAATGGGGTATGGTGTCAGCAAGACAGATTTGAGGTATGGATGGTGGTGTTTATGTGTGCAGGAGGTTTTTAGGCCTAGCTCAAGCCACTGCACGACTGATGGGAGTTTTCAACAGCACTACGTTTGTTATCTCAGTTACGGCGTCCGCTTGCTCCCTCAAGAATTGTGCTTCAAATCTCCTAGAAATGACTCCTGCCTGCTTTTGGTGTCCGTGGCAGAGCACAGCCACCTCTGTTCAAACCTTTTTTGCTTTCAACTCTTAAGGCATGAAAAGTTGGCATAGAGCTTTAAAAAATCAATGCGGAAAACCACAGGTTCACCTTCCAGAGAGATCGGTTATCCAAGCAGGCAGCTGAGCCATTGGGGGCGGGGATTGTCTGTGAAATTTGATCTTGCTTGGGCTGGAGCCTAAAGCAAAGGAAGCTATTTGCTAGCCGATTTCCTTGTTGGAATTTGTAGAGGGGGAAACTACTTGTAGATCTGAACGATGCTTGCAGCTCTTCAGAAGCTCAAGGAAGGAAGCGAAACCTCTTGATTTTAGGGCATAGTTTAACAAATCTACTGTTTCTTTCCCCATCTCTCAAAGTGTAAAGCCAGGTCTCAAAAGGCATATTGCAAATGTGGCTTTCTTGTCTTTTCGCAGCTTATTTAACTCTTCTAGTTCAAGTTCTCTTTGTTTTAAACTGGGCTTGCTCAGGGAGTGCCCTTGGGCTAGTTTTCTTTACGCCCGGGCATGTCATTGAGAAGTAGTGGTAGCGGTTGGAATTGATGCTCACAGGTGGGCACAAATGTCCCTACTTTGGCATGGAAAGTAGAAATATGGGGGGTGGGAGTCCAGTGAAGGCCTGCTTATCCTGGCTTGTGGGGGTGCAGCTGATGGCCCCATAGTCCACGTTCTTCAAACAGTGCAAATGTATGGGAAGAGCCGTCCCATCATGGGTGACAGCAGGGGCCTGGCTGAGCCACGGTGGAGATCCTTGCTCATTGACTGCAGCACCCAGCTGCGACTTGCTTGTGTGCATTTGGACCCTGAGGCAGAACTGTCCCACCTCCCAATGAGATTTTCTCCCAACAGTATTTTCCCAGTGAAGACAATTAACACATTTGGTCGAGAGTCACCAAGAGGTTTCAGGTTCTGAAAGGCTAAACCTCAGACACTTAATGAAGAGTTGGGTGGGGTGGGGCTTGTTTGCTTGTGTCTGGTGTTTTGGCTTTGTTTTAGCAATCATGAGTGCTAGGACCTTGGCTTTTCTTCTTCTTTTTAGATGGAAAGGGGGGGGGGGTTTCAGGGCTTATGGTTGGGATGGGGTACTGCATACCAGAGACCTCGGAAGCACCACACAGAGGATGTTGGGAACCCCCGTGTTCTCTTGAGGATTAACCCAGCCACAGGAAGGAGCGGAGGAGAAGCAGATGGAAGCCCCCTTTGCAAAGAACCCTTCGAAAGTTATTGGCCTTAACATTTTTACTGGCTGCCTACGAGATGCAAAATTCAGCTCTCTGGTCTGCCCTTTTCAAGGCCATTGAGTACCAGCAAACATTATCCATTGTCTTGGATGCCCAGTCACCGTGACTGTCTGCTTAACAAGCTTGTTGGGGTTGGAGTGGATTTCAGTATCCTGTCAATGTGTGTTAAGTTGATTCCTTGCATCTTCCCTACCGCCACCTCCTTGGGAATGGCCCAGTCTAGATTGCCAGGGACTGTTTTCCCTTCCCGCAGGCTCCAGCTTCCTTTTCCGCACCTGAAACGCTCTTCCTTTAAAAAACATTAATCCCCTTCAGTTGAAAGCACCTGGCTCCTGATCGTTACAGGCAAAGGAGCCCATAGGCCTCAGTTGGCTCTCCTACTATATATCCTGGGGAGATGGCCTCCCTCTTCTTGCTGGGGGAAGCACAGCCCCCTTGAGCAGGGTGTGCCGCTGGTGAGCCCCCTGGAACTCAACCTACACTTCCTTGCTTGAAAGTGGGACTCTGGTTCATGGCTGTCTTGAAGTCTCTCTTTTCCTCCCTCCAGATGTTGTGTGACACTGCAGAAATACATTATATAGGGTCCCTCCGCCAAGGCCCTTTTCTCCCCATGTATGCCTTCTCCCAGACTCGTTTGACTGTGAGTTCAGGCCAAGGCGGGGGCAACGTCTTAACACCTTTCTGTTTGCCTTCCGCTTGTAGCCAAAGCTGACCCCACAGGAGAAGCTGAAGCTGCGTATGCAGAAGGCGCTTAACCGGCAGTGTAAGCATCTGGGCTGGAGGATGGCTGGGGTGGTGGGAGGGTGGGTGGGCGACACAGGGGAGCCATCTCCTTCTTTTGACCTGTTTGTTGCATGTGCTCATATTCCCCACTCTGCCTCTTCAGTCAAAGCAGATAAAAAGGCCGCCCAGGAGAAGATGATGCAACAGGAACACGAAAGACAGGTAACTGGCAAGCGCACTGAATTCTGCAGTCTGAAAGGCCCGTTCTGCAAGTGGAATAAACTTAAAATGGAGCTGGAACAGACAAATGCTAACTGGGATGCATAAAAAATATTTATGTACCGCTGTTCATGAGAAGAAATCTCAGAGCATTTTGCAACAATTGTGCATAAAACCATACAATAAAAACCATATAAAAAGTTACAGGTCAGAAGGCAGTTGGGTATTACAGAAGGAGGCATTTTTAATTGTCTGCGGAAACCTGATGGCTTAGAAAAGTTTTCAGCAGGCATTTAAAAGTTGAAACCCTTGCTGAACCTCTACTGGCAGTGTGTTCTTCAGGACCAGGCCGATGACATGAAAGGCTCAGTTTCCCGTTGTTGTCTAATAAGCCTTGCCAGCTCATTCAGTAGAGCATGAGACTCTTAATCTCAAGGTTGTGGCTTTGAGTCCTGCGTTGGTCAAAAGGTTTCCTGTATTGCAAGGGCTTGGGTTAGATGACCCTCGTGGTCCCTTTCAACTCTGTGATTCTAAGACAAGGTTGCAGCACTAAAGGCAGCGTTCATATACAGTGCTGTGCCCTGGTTTCTTCTAACCATGGTTTCTTCAACAAAAACTACAAGTTGTCTCACAGATGAGCAAGCAAGCCACAGCTTATTTCTTTGGTTTCACTTATTTTCCAAGGGCTCTTGCCTTGCACCTTTGTAACTTGGCGAGTTGGCCAAACAAACCATGGTTACACCAGACTGCTGAGGTTCAGTCATAGTGCCAAACCATACTTAAAAGCAAACCAACAGAAAAAAACATGGCTTCACATTGTGGTCTGTTGCTACGAGAGTCTACCGGGCTGGGCGTTTGGATGTTCAAACGATGCATAGCAAGGCGAAGCAAACCATGGCTTTCAAGGATGCAGATTTTTATTCCACTTGCAGAATTACCATTTTCTCGCTGCAGAGCGTACCGTTTGCCAAATTTGCCCTTGGCTTGTCTGCCTTCCGTGGTGTTCAACGTTCGGCTGACTGGCGTGTGCTATCTCGTCTCTTCCAGGAGCGGGAAGACGAGTTGCGTGCCATGGCTAGGAAGATCCGGATGAAGTAATGCCTTTTGGGTTTTCCTTGTCCCTCCCGGCGCGGAGCAGTGGGGGAGCGTGGGGGGGGGGTGAAGGAGTGGCTTAGTTGCCTGCCTGCTAAATCTGCAGCATTTTTTCTTGGCAGGGAGCGTGAGCGCCGGGAGAAGGAACGAGAGGAGTGGGAGCGGCAGTACAGCCGGCAGAGTCGGTCTCCTTCCCCACGTTACAGTGAGTGCCCCGGGGCTGGTGAGAGGAAGAGCGCAGTGGCAATGGGGCTGTTGTGAAACACGGGACAAAAGATCATTACTTTGGGGGTCCGACTTTGACAGTGAGGTCCCTACAGAGATACAAGAACTTCACCCAGACAAGTAGAGAGGTCCTGGCCAAAACATTCATGCCTCTTGAGTACAGAGGTACCTTGGTTCTCAAATGCCTTGGTATTCAAAACAACTTGGAACCCAAACACTGCAAACCTGGAAGTGAGTGTTTTGGTTTGCGAACGTTTTTTGGAAGCCAAACATGCTTCTGTTTTGAGTGTTATGCTGAGGTCTGTTTTTGCTATTTATTTTGCGTTTTTGCGTTTCTTTTTTTGTGTGTGTGTGACTATATAGAACCCCGGGGGACGCAGGTGGCACTGTGGGTTGAACCACAGAGCCTAGGACTTGCCGATCAGAAGGTCAGCGGTTCGAATCCCCGCAACAGGGTGATCTCCCGTTGCTCGGTCCCTGCTCCTGCCAACCTGGCAGTTTGAAAGCACGTCAAAGTGCAAGTAGAGAAATAGGTACCGCTCCGGCGGGAAGGTAAACGGCGTTTCCGTGCGCTGCTCTGGAAGCGGCTTAGTCATGCTGGCCACATGACCCGGAAGCTGTACGCCGGCTCCCTCGGCCAATAAAGCAAGGTGAGCACCGCAACCCCAGAATCGGCCATGACTGGACCTAATGGTCAGGGGTCCCTTTACCTTTTTATATGGAACCCAGTTCAGCTACTGATGGATGGGTTGTGTGACTGCAGTACATTGTTTATTTCTTTCATTTTATGGACCAATGGTCTCGTTAGAAATTCATGCTAAATTGCTGTTTTAGGGGGTTGTTTTTAAAAGTTTGGAATGAATTAATCCATTTTACATTACTTTCTATGGTTTTGGAACGGAATTCCAGAACGGGTAAATTAAAGAACCAAGGTACCACTGTACTTCACTGTTTGCAGATTGACTCTTACTTAAAAAACACACACAAAACTATTGTAGAATTGTAGAGTTAGGGTCATCTAGTCCAACCCCCTGCAATAAAGACATCTCAACTAAAGCATCCATGACAGATGGGGCATCCAACCTCTGCTCTAACACTGGGGTGGTTGGTATGCGGTAACATTGGATTAGAACATGAATTCCACCCTCGTAAAGATTTCAGTGTGACCGTTAGCAAGAGAATTAGGTGGTCCCCCATAGCTGATTAATCCCCGACTCGCTTTTCTGCCGGCTTTGGGACCCTGAAAGAAGGCAGCAAATATTCCTGCCAGACGGTTTGCCAAACCTCTGTTTGCAGGGAGTTCCATAGAGCAGGGACTGTCCTACAACAAGAGGCTTTGTCCTTTGTAAAGGCTGACCGAACCTCAGGGGCACCAGAGGGTCTCTGTGATTTTTCTGCTTCTTAATGGCTCAAGGTTCACATCCTTTCCTTCCTCCATTGCCCTTGCTAAGAGATTAACAGGTTTAGCCTAAATAGGCAAACGCGGAGAGTTCCGGAAATGTAATTTGGAGGTTCTTGACTTTCCCCCCATTTGTCTTGCAGGTCGAGACTACAGCTCTTCAAGGAGGTAAATTTTGCTTTTGCTTATCGACTCTAGTGGCGAAAGGGAGATAGAAGTAGGCCTCTCACTGAGCTGATAAGACAGAGCAGAGGTGGAGATACGGGCGCCTTTCAGAACCTGCATTTCTTCCTCTGAGCTGCCTGAAGTATTTAAATACCGTATTTTTTGCTCTATAAGACCCACTTTTTCCCTCCTAAAAAGTAAGGGGAAATGTGTGTGCGTCTTATGGAGCAAATGCAGGCTGCGCAGCTATCCCAGAAGCCAGAACAGCAAGAGGGATTGCTGCTTTCACTGCGCAGCGATCCCTCTTGCTGTTCTGGCTTCTGAGATTCAGAATATTTTTTTTCTTGTTTTCCCCCTCCAAAAACCAGGTGCGTCTTGTGGTCTGGTGCATCTTATAGAGCGAAAAATACGGTACTTTGAACTTGAGGCCAGCCTGATCCCTTTCAGGCTGCAGATGTTCCCCAGCCACTGTAACAGTTCGCAAAGGGTCCTTTGGCACCTTCATGTCTTCTTAGATTTGCTAAGGCATGAGCAATAGGCTTCATATGTTCATGGACCTACTTTGTTAGGTGCAGGAAATGAAATCTCAAGTTCGCAGGGTGCGTGTGTGTATATATTATTTATTTGTTATTATTTATTTAATTTATATACTGCCCCATAGCCAGAAGTCTCAGGGTGGTCCACAGAACGATATATGTATAGTTGTTCTTGCTTGCGTTTGCGCACACCCACCCACCCACGTGTGTGCTTAATTTTAAAGGAGAAAAATGCAAGGCAGGAACTGAATCGCAGTGAGATGCAAAAAGTAAGAGTTTGTGGTCATTCGGTCCGAGCTTTCAGATGCATGTTCTGTATTGTCTTTAGCTATTTTTCCTGCCCTTCCTCCCAAAGGAGCCTGGGGTAGTAAACAACAAAACAGCAAAAACAATGCAAAGGATTTTTTTTAAAAAAACCAGCAGAATATTTTCCCAGCTAAATAATTTTCGGAGTTGCCAAGAATAATATATTTCAGCCAACAAGCGTCTGGGTGAACAGCAATGTTTATAAATTCTGCCTAAATATTAATAACGAGGGAAACAGTAGGCATGAGAAGTCTCTGCAAGTGGCAGAGAGGTGATAACTTATTTCAGCATTGCTGGGATGATTGCATCCACATCTGTCAGGGGACAGGAAGCCATTATCTTTATTAAGACCCAAGTGACTAGTTCTGAACTTATGAGTTGTCTCTTTGGACAAGTAACATGGTTAAGTACATGGGTAGTGGAATGTGCTTTGCCCTGCTTCCAAGCCGCTTGGTGCACTGCAGTATTAGGCCGCCTGATTTTTTTACTTCCACAAAAACCCAATAAAATGCAGCTGACACAGAGGGAGACATTCCCAAGGCCAGCCACTGTGGGCTTTGTGGCTCGGCAATTAAAAGTGCTCGACCACTTCCCCATATCAAGTTCAGTGTTCTTATCTGCTACGTTGTGTTGGCTCTGGCTAGTGCTTGCTTAACAGAGCGATCATCTACCACCAACGGGAGTTGTGACTTTGTGGGACTCTTACTACCGTATTTTTCGCTCTGTAAGACGCACCTTTTCCCTCCTAAAAAGTAAGGGGAAGTGTGTGTGTCTTATGGAGCGAATGCAGGTGGCTCTGCTTGGCGCTCCCTTTAAAGAGCCGTGTGGAGTGTGTGTGCGGCTCTTGGGGGATTTTCTCCAAGGAGGGAGAAGGGCAGCCTGTCAGTCCCTTCTCCCTCCTCGGGGAAAAGCCCCCAAGAGCTGCACACACGCTCCGCGTGGCTCTTAAAAAGGAGCGCGCTCTTGGGGGCTTTTCTGGGAGGTGGGGGAAGGGACTGAGGGGCTGCCCTGCTGGCCTTTGCGGGAGGTGTGTGCGGCTCTTGGGGGTTTTTCCCCAAGGAGGGAGAAGGGCAGCCTGTCCTTCTCTCCTTGGGGAAAAGCCTGCAAGCGCTGACTCTGCTCAGCGCTCCCTTTAAAGAATATTTTTTTTCTTGCATTCCCCCTCTAAAAACTAGGTGCGTCTTATGGAGTGAAAAATACGGTATATAGGTTTCTCTTTAAGTTCTCATGTGACCTGTTCTTCTGCCTCCTACAGGCATTCGCGGTCCCGATCTCGGAGCCCTCATTACCGCCACTAGAAGCTGTTCCTGGTTCAGTTCCATGCTGCCTGCCTCCCGCCCAGCTGGTTCACCAGGCCTCATGTAATCCTGTAATAACGCTGTACATTGCTGGTTTTTGTTTCTATGCTGTCTAAATAAATACATAAATAAAAAACCAGAAGCGGTCATCTCTTGACGAGCACCTTCAGCTGCACAGAACCGTCTTGCTCCCTTTTGGAAAGACTTTGATAGGAGCTTCTAAGGACGTGTGTTTCCTTTCATCCCCAAGCTGTGTGTAATAAGCGCTGTAGAGATCATACGCAGAAAGGAGTGAGGATGGGAAGTCCAGGGACTTCCGCTTGTTTCCAGAGCCAGCCTGGGAATAAGCCTCTCAGCTCAAAAGTTGTGAAGCAATATGCACAGGCACAAATCAAAGCAACTACTATGTGATAATGAAGCCTGCTTCTACTTTAGGGGGTTTCCCCCCCCCACCAATGATGGGTGGGTGAGACATGGTTTTCAACACTGCGATATATCACCAGCTAAACATTGTGGTATAGTGATATTATGGTGTCTGAAAGAAGGATGGAGCTATGTCAAGGCACTGGCTGGCTTCACGGTTTTTCCTGCATTGTGATTTTTGCTGGTGCCTGCTCTTGTCATTCACTTCCCCTGCAGGAGGCAGGGGAGAGCTGAGCTGGCAGAGCTAACAGGCTGCAATAATCTAGAGAGGCATTGTGATTTTTGCAGAACGCACACACACACACACACAATCATGATTTGAGATGTGTTGGCAGGTCAAAAATTATGAAACTGGTATCACAAAATTGACTTCACACCAGTTTTGGATGTTGTATCGCCCAGCCCTAGTCAGGGTGCTAGAGTGAAATATAGTGACATAAGTCCAAGGGCAGGCACAAATGACCCAGGGGGTCCCTTCTCTGGACACAAAAGCCTTGCTGGATCAAATCAAAAGCCTATCTAGGGCAGCATCCTGTTCTGTGTGTGTGCAACTCGGTGTGAATCAAAGCACCGGGGCTGGGACCAGGAGGCTTGGAGTCCTTAGCGGTCAGTGGGCTAACTGGATATTTCATGATGGCTTATGATAAACTCAAAAGGATAAACAAAAAAGTCAGGCCTGTGTGCGAGCTTGAACTGAGCTGCAATGCATATTTTAAAAAATTAAGGGCCCCTTCATTCACTTTCATCTGAGCTGAAGCAGCTGAGAATTTCTACTGCACGGCTAGTTTCAGGTAAATGCCAAAGGACACAGGAGACCCAGCAGCAAACATCTGCAGCCAACTGCCATCCCTCCAGGGATGAGGGAGGCAAGGTTTTAAGTCCTGCCATTTGTTTAGAAGCAGCTGCTGAATCAGCATTTGCTGTATTGCAATGCTTTATTGCATGAGAGAATACGATATGATAATCTTTATTGTCATTGTCCCATACAGAACGACGAAATTCAAAAATATACATAATCTACATTCAAAAACCAGCAAGCCTGCTATCCCAACCTGGTTAGCCCCCTAAAAACTCTGATACCCCATTTTTAAGTACAATAACTCCCTCTACAGTGTTGATGCTGTGTCATTGCTAGCGTAGTTAAAATGGGGCTGCCCACAAGGAGGAGGAATTAGCAGGCTTGGGGGGAGACCCCTGAAACAGCAAAAATGGGAGCTTGTAATGTTGGCAATACTAGGGAAACAAAACAGCAAAGCGGTGGGGTGCAGCACTTCATACTGTGACATTTTGTTACAGCTCCTACTTGCAACACAGACCCAGAATCAGAGTGGGAGGCAGTGCGTGCAGAACAGTGAATCATGAAGAGATGTAGCAGGCAGCCTCCTCTGCGGTCAAACTCATTCCTTAATTTGTTATAGCCCGCTGGACATGTCTGCTAGGAATAAACCGAGCCTGCTCTCTGCGACTCACAAAGGACTGAACACTTGCTTATAAAAGGTGCTTTAATAGTAAAAAGGCAGATCTGTCAAAGCTCAAAGGAGTACGCGATGATGTCCGAACATCGGAGCAGCGCTTCTCTCTGTATCCCCAGTGGAGTCTGAAGCTCGGAGACCTGGAAGTTCAGGATGTCAATGTCGGACGCTCCAAACAAAGCTGTGACCTTGACCCTCTCGTACATGGTGAATCTGACGGGCCGCCCAGCCATGGCTGAGAGGCTGCGCAGGTAGCGTTCTCGAAGCGTCACACGACTTTGCTGCTCCTGCTCTAGGTCTGCTGTGCTCCCAGAGGAGAGGCTGGCAGGACCAAGGGCCTGGAAACGGGGAGAGTTGGGATCGAAGCCACGGCTTGACCCGTCGGGTCCATGGGGCAGGCGGATGACCGCAACTGGCACTTTCATCGTGCACCCCTGCTGGCAAAGAGGAGAAATACGTTATACAAATGGTGCCTTGTTTGTGTCAACAGCAGTAGGTACTCTTAAGGATAATTCAGGAGGTAGGTGCTGCTATGGCTTACAATACATTCTGCCCTCCCATTCGCCTTGCTGAGCAGACCAAGTTACCTCTGTAGTTTAAGCAGTTTGAACTAGACTGCAGGATTTTTTGCTCTTGTTGCTGTGTTCCATAATCACGAGAGGTATGAGCCCATTTTAATGTTGAAAGAAAAGCTTGTATGTTAAAGGAACCTTATGATTCTGCGCTAGGAGAGAGAAAAAACCCCAGACTTACAAAGATTTCTAGGTCCCGTGGCCTTAATGTTCGGATTTCTCACACCTGATCAAGATGGCGACAAATTTCACATCCTGTCTTCAACTGGCGGGTGTCAACAGGAGCACTACCACCGTGCAAATAGAAGATTCGAGAAATGGGTCTCCAAATGTGTGTTTGAGTTAAATGTGGGTCATGGGGTGTGAGAAGGTTGAAGACAACCAGCTCTAGGTAAGCAATGTACTTTTTGTTCGAGGTGGGTGGTAGGTTAGGGGTTGGGAACCTCGGAGCAAAAGCAGCCTTCCAGCCCCTGGGTCTCCCTCGAGGCTACTCTTTTCTGTCAACCTTGCCCCTAAAGTGCTTTTGCCTGCCTGGACTGTGTCCTACAATGGCGATGAAGCCTCTTGCTAGAAAACCTCTGACCTTCACACAGCTGGAATATAGCACACTGTACAAAAGGACAAGTCTCACCCATTACTCTGCCCAGTTCTGTCTCTGGCCCTGCCCACCACTGGTATGCAGCACGGCTGTTCTCCCCCCCCCCCCCCCGTTACCCATAAGAGAATGAAAAATTATTCCCACCCTGTGCTGTAGATTTAGGGGAGAGGTGAGCCACTGACTTGGAATTTTGGGTCACTTCTGCCCTGTGCTAAGGGCAGAACTCTTGCCAGCTGGGAACTCTTTGGCCCCTGAAGTAGCCATGGCTGCTGGTCTTCAGGCAGCAGAGGGTTAAGCACAGGCTTATGGGGGCCTGTAAACAGGAAGTGCTGCTGCACGAGGACAGCCTGTTTTCCCCTCTGGACGGTGGCGGCACCAACTTGACGCTCCCTCACTGTGCCAACATCCTCTGTGGCGGGCAGCCAAGCCCAGGGTCAGCGGCGAAGAGGATGTTTTGCACAGCGAGCTGGAGAAACAGCCGCCGGCAGCCAAGGACAACTCTGGTGCAAGGAGGAGAGCGAGAGGGGTTGGCCTGGACCAGAAATGGATGCTGCTGAATCCAGAAGCTTAGACTTTTAGCCAAACGCTAGGTAACTCTAGTTGTTGTTGTTGAGTTGTTTAGTTGTGTCCGACTCTTCGTGACCCCATGGACCAGAGCACGCCAGGCACTTCTGTCCTCCACTGCCTCCCACAGTTTGGTCAAACTCATGCTGGTAGCTTCGAGAACGCTATCCAACCATCTCGTCCTCTGTCGTCCCCTTCTCCTTGTGCCCTCCATCTTTCCCAGCATCAGGGTCTTTTCCAGGGAGTCTTCTCTTCTCATGAGGTGGCCAAAGTCTTGGAGCCTCAGCTTCAGGATCTGTCCTTCCAGTGAGCACTCAGGGCTGATTTCCTTCAGAATGGATAGGTTTGATCTTCTTGCAGTCCATGGGACTCTCAAGAGTCTCCTCCAGCACCATAATTCAAAAGCATCAATTCTTCAGCAATCAGCCTTCTTTATGGTCCAGCTTTCACTTCCATACATCACTACTGGGAAAACCATAGCTTTTACTATACGGACCTTTGTTGGCAAGGTGATGTCTCTACTTTTTAAGATGCTGTCTAGTTACCTAAAATGAATTTACAGTACTGCTTCCTCTCCACAGCATCCCTGGTGGACAGTAGCTTGAAGAAGAGGCAGTTAACCCCTGGGCCGATTCGGAATTCCCAAAGTCCCTTGCAATGGGAAAACCCGTGACAGTCGACCTCTGTTGGGTTTTTAGTGGAGACGTGCCCCCAGAGGACGACTGATTCCAAAAAGGCAGGGCAGTACGCACTAGCTTTGGGAGAAAGCAGCATGATTCACAGTCCTCTAGGCTCAAAGGATCCAGCCACAGAGCAGCCCTCCTGCTGCCTCTCTGCCCAATTTGTCATGCCCGTCTTGCCTCCTTCCAGTCGGTTGCCACTGGGTGAGGTTCTGCCATGGGTGTGATTGCAAGAGGGCTGCCTGTCCTCAGAAGAGGCTCCCTGCTGCATCTCTGCCCTCTGGGCCCCAGGACTAGAAGAGGATTGAAGTGGGAGGAGCAGAAGCAGGCTACACACAGGCGTAGTCTGCACCTGCCAGTGCAAAACTCGGGTAGGGAATATACATAATCTGGGGGCGAGGGCTCTCTGTTGCAGCAACTGCCTCATCGGGGGAAACCTGGCGTAGTTGAGGGAGGTAGCATGGGTGGACATGCCTTTCCCAACTTGTAAGTGTACTTTTGACAATACAGAGTTAACTCCTCCTTCTGGACATTCCTTGCCTGACAGTGCTGTGACACACTCCGTGAATCTACTCCATCGTCTTCCAAAGTCATTCAAGTGGGTAGCCAGGACACATACAGGTTCAGCATGCTCTCTGAACCACCTGGTGGGAGACAAAAAGCTCCTGGTTTTTCAATTCTGGAGCACCAGAGGAAACCTTCCCGTGGTTCAAATGGACCACGTTCCATGGAAGCTCCCACAGAATTTTCCTGGTGTCGGTGGTGGACTCAAAGCACAAGTTGCTGCTTGGGAATGACGGTGGCTTGCTTAGTGGTCAGGGTCCCCAGCATGAGCATGAAGAAAAAGCATCCCAGAATTGTAGAGTTGAAAGAGACCCCAAGGGTCATCTAGTCCAACCTCCTGCAATGCAGGGATCTCAACTAAAGCAGCCACTATACTGCACGCCTCCAGCTTAAGGAACTGCAATTCTGCCTTGGGAAAGGACAGCCGAACTGCTGCGCATTCAATCTGGCTTAATGTGCGCCTGCAGCCAAGACCTTTTTCCAGCTTAGGCTTCTGGGAGGGAATGCCGCCAGCTTCAGCCTTGCTGGAGATTACCTTTCCCCAACCCCTCACCCAGGTCCCCAACGAGGCCACATTCCTGCACCGTGTGTTTGTTCCAAGAGTCTGCCTTGGGCGATGACCGCAGCCTTCCTCCTCAGGCCCTGTTGACGCGCTCTTTCCACAGACAGCTCGTTCCCGGCGCGTGCTGTCTGGTGGCGGAGGAAGCCCCGGCCCCTGAAAGCCCTCTCCCCCTCTGGCCTGATAAGGACCTGGCCCAGATCTCCTGCACTCCCGGGCAGCACGCCAGGAAGAACGGGGCCTGGGGAAGGGGCGGGTTGGCTGTTTTTCTGGCGAGGCTCGTGCCTTTGGGACGGCACCAGCTTCTGTTTGAACGCGACCTGAGAATAATTGCACGTGTTACTTTGAAGAAGAAGGGGGGGGGCAGTCAAAGCTGCAATGTAAAAGCCTGCATTGACTTTGCAGGCTTGTAAATTGGGCTGCCAGCACAAACGCTGGGAAACTAGCCCCGTGCCAAGCGAAGCATCGGGGTGGGTGACCTGTCCCTGTTTTTGAGTGTGCCTTAGTAGCAGGTTGATAAACGTCAGCTCCAGGTGGTAGGCAGCCCAAATTTCAGACTGGAAGGGTCGGCCTTCAAACAGTGTCAAGTCACCAATTTTGGCTCATGGTAGCAGCACCTTCTGGGTGTTTTTGCAGGCCTTGTTGCTAACTGGGCAGTGGGGAGATGAAGAGTCGGCCAAATTTGGCTACCTCGTGTCCTTGGCCCAGCTGTTAACTGGTGAAGCAGATGTCCCATAATTTTCTGGGGTGGAGATGCAAGTCACCTCCTGTTCCCCACCTGGGACCAGAGCTGGCATAGCTCTCTTGCCGTCCTGGCAGGGCCGAAGCGAGTGGCGAGTCCAGAAAATGGGCCACCGTGCTCTGCTGGAGAGAGCGAAGAGGCGACAACTCACAACAAACTTGTTTGTTCTGGCTCGGCCTCCTGGCCTGGTTGACATCACATCCTGAAGGCAGCGAGGACGGCACATCCACAGGCAGGGTGGGCAGAGCCCCAGCGCTCTGGAGAAGAGCTGGGAGGCTGGCCGGCCTCTGGCTCACTTGCCGAGCGAGGGAAGGACGACGGAGGTCACTGGGGAGAAGTGGGGTAGCCATGGGGCAGTGCGGGCTGTTCCCTGGCTCGGGCGACCTGAGAGCAGCAGCAGCAAGGTTGGGAGAGACCTAACGGCAAGGAAAAACTGCTGGATTTGCAGGAGTGGGGAAAATGGATGCTTGCCAACAGCCCCAACCTTTGCAAGTAAGTACTTCTGAGCGGGGCGAGGGTGGAACGGGACATCCACACTGTCAACAACACTTCAGAAAAGCAACACTACCCTCCTTGTGGACGTGCTTAGAGGGCTCTTATGGGCAGTGCCCTGGATGGGCCCTTGCTTGTTCTCCTAATTTTACATGTATTAACCGAGGCTTGGTGAAGAGGGTCTCAAGACAGCATCCAGCAGCAAGATGCCCCCATGAGAAGCTCCACCCACTTGCCAGTCTGCCTGCCCACCTCTGGCAGAAACCACACCCAACTAGTGCATGGTGCCACGTTGAGGGCAAGGCTACAGCCACCGTTCCAGAATCTTCCCACATTCATCTGCACAACACCTCAAAGGGTTTGTGCAATCTCCGGGGTACAGCTGACATGAGTGCTTATGGTCAAGGCTAGTTGCAAATGTCGGCCTGTAGCAAACTGTGCCCATTTCGTGGGTGTTATAGGGCAAGCTCTCTGTGCCTCAGTTTCTCTCCTTCATCGGTGGGTTCTTCTCCGCTGGAGGTTTTAAAACAGAGATTGGGTGGCCATCTGCCAGGGGTTCTTTAGCTGAGACTCCTACATTGCAGGGGGTTGGACTAGATGACCCTCGCGGGCTCTTCCAACTCTACAATTCTACGGATGACAGAGGATGACTTCCTCTGTGGTAAGCTATTGGGAGGGTGAGTGAGGCACCAGGCATGATTGCCCACCCCAAGCCTAGGCAAATGGAAGATCAAGGAAGAGCAGGGATGTCAAGACATTAACAAAGGCCAGGACTTTCTCTTATCTACCGCAGAATTCTTTCAAAGGCAAAAGACATGCTCTTGAAACAAAAACAAAAAAAAAAACACAGCACACATCACTCTCAATAATCTAACTCGCTTGCTCCAAGAAGCCCCTCTGCCTTCTCGCAACACATTTTTTTTGGCACTGAAACCCTTTTGCAAAGCAAAATGTGCACTTGATAAAATAAAGGGATCTGAACTCCCCAGGGTTTTGCTCTGTTCAAAAGTCTCAGCGGAGGCATCTTTCTTCAGGCTTCTTTCATACTCACTAAGACCTCTGCTAGCAACTTCCCTGCAGCATCCTGCGGAGACGGTCTGGGAGAAATTTAACACGCATACACTCTCTGAGGCTATATCCTAATGCCACAGAATTAACTGAACTGCATCAAATTATACTGATGTGCAGCCTGGGGTAATTCACCCCACTACCAGCAGGGGGCACAACGCTAAAAAGGCAACCCAGCTTTCTGACTGGCTCCCTTTAACTATAGTTTAATCTACATATTCCAAGTCAAATGCATTCTTTACCTTTCTGGTTTTTTTTGGGGGGGGTGGTGGTGGCTGGGAGTGGAGAGGAAAAGGGAAAAACAACAACCCAGGAAATCCAATTCTGTCTACAAGTCACATTCACCAACCATGTCTTTGTCTTCCCTCTGCCTTCCCCAGTTCCACAATGGTTTCTGGTAACTTGGCTGTTTTGGTGGTCCTGCTTATACCTCTTGAATTCTGGAGATCTGGAGGCCTCCTAGCGGCCTCTCCAGGAACTGTTGGCGAGCATGACTCCTCAAAGCAGGTCCCGATCCAAGCCCTCCAAACCATCCTGCTGAGACGCCTGGGCTTGCAACGGCGCCCGGAGCCAAGGGCGGGGCTTGTGGTCCCCCAATATCTTCTGGATCTGTACCAGTTCTGCTTGGGGAAGGCTCCCTCCTCCCTCAGAGAGACAGATCTTCCCTTCCTGGAGGAACAAGCCGGGAGAGCCAACACCATCCGCACCTTCCACCATGTTGGTGAGCTTGCGATTGCCACGTCCGCCTTCAAATTCCATGTCTGGGCAGTTGGGGTGGCTGGGGCCTTGAAAAATTGGTTGGGGTAGCAGCAGAGGGGAGAAAAGAGGAGGAAATTTAGCCCAGGCCCTCCAGGAGTTGCTAGACTACATCTCCCATCATCTCCCTGAACATTGGGCATGCCAGCTGCAGGGGCTGATGGGAGCTGAAGTCCAACTAGAGACAGCCACAGGCTCTCCATCCTTGAAGTGACTGCACAAAACCGGGAGCCAGGGACAGGGATGAAGGGGAGGTGGAAAGCTGTAGATAAGCGGCCGCACTGCGTAAAGGGAAACAGAGGTAGCTCAGCAGGCAGGAACCTTGCTTTGCATGCAGAAGGTCCCAAGTTCAATCCTTGACACCCCCAGTTAAAAGGAAAGCCCCTCTGTTTGCCCCAGTCCTTGGAGAGCCACTGCCAGCCACAGCTGACAATAAGAGGCTGACAAAATAGCCTGACCTGGTAGAAGGCTCAGTTGGGAGAGCGCAAGACTCTTAATCTCAGGGTTGTGGGTTCAAACCCCACATTGAGAGATTCCTGCATTGCAGGGGGTTGCACTGACTAGATGACACTTGTGGTCCCTTCCAACTCTACAATTCTCATTTTGACTCTGAGGGTCAAACATGCTTCATTGAGGAGGAAGGAAAGGAAAGCTCCCTAATGCCAGGATACTTCAAGAATACCCCCATACTTAAGGAAGATCTCTTCTTTTTTCCTCTTGGGTTTTGGGAGGTGTCTGATTTGCCTTGGGTTACAGCGCCACCTGCAGAGCAAGCAAGGCAACAGAGCCACACACAGGGCAGGAGGCGCTTGTGTTATCAGCAGATAGGAACCCTGCACCACTTCAGGCAAGGACATGTTACTTCACAGAAAGGGATGCCAAATACAGTTCTGATTCTTTAAAAATCCCAAAAACAGTCTAAGAAAAAAGTGCTGTGCGCTGCATAGCCACAAATAAGTATTTTCTTTTATTTTAAAAAGTTAGGACAATAACTTTGAGACAATTGACAGGGAACAGCTGTTGCTTGGGAGCTTCTTAGAAGCACCTGGCTGGATGCAGGGGGCAAAACACAGAGCGGGCTAGATGGACACTTGGTTGGACGCAAGAAGGCAATTCCTGCAGTCCTGGCATGGGCAGCCTTTGTGAATGTTGCTGAACTACAACTCCCACCAGACCCAGCAAGCTTGGCCCAAGGCCAGGGGCGATGGGAGCTGTACTTCAGCAACATCTGCAAGGCCAAAGGTTCCTCACACCAGCCCCAAACACTCAGTCCTCAATCCCTTTCCGGCTTCTGTTTCACATCTAGAGGATCTGGAAAACACCCCTGAAGCCGTAGATGGTTCGCTCTACTTCCTGTTCAACCTGACCTTGCTGCCTGTGGAAGAGGACCTGACCGCCCTGGAGCTGCGCCTGTACCACTCGCAGAAGGAAAGCAGGGGTTTCCACATCAACATATACCACGCAATGGGCCCCCTACCCGTTTCCGGAAACAATAGCAGTCTCCTCCTGGCTCGCAGATTCTTGGCTCCCAAGCAGCCCAAGTGGGAGAGCTTTGACGTGACCGCTGCTTTCCAGAGGGCCGAAGGCCAAAGGCCCCACATTGGGTTTCTCATTGAGGTGGAGCACCCCAACGGCAGCCACGAGCTTCCTCAGCACCAGGCTCCGCTTCGTGCAAGGCGGTCTCCCGGAGAGGAGGAGGCCCAGTGGGCTCTAGAAAGGCCTCTGCTGGTCACCTACAGTCACGACCGGAGGGGGCAGCCTTTGACTCGTGGGAAGAGACAAAGCAGGAGCCAGCCGGGTGGACTAACCCAGAAAGGAGGCCGAAGAGCCCCCAAGGGGCCAGCCTCCCGCAGCAAACGCAAAGGCCTGAAGCCCAAGGCCAAAGCCAGCACAAGGTGCCGGAGGCAGCGCCTGTTTGTAGATTTCAAGGAGGTTGGGTGGAACGACTGGATAGTTGCCCCCAGCGGCTACCACGCTTTCTACTGCTCCGGGGAGTGCCGGTTCCCGCTGGCCGACCACATGAACTCCTCCAGCCACGCTGTGGTGCAGACCATGCTGAGCTCGGTGAACTCCAGGGTGCCCAAGGCGTGCTGCGTCCCGACGGACCTCAGCCCCATCGCTATGCTCTACCTGGACCAACACGACATGGTGGTCCTGAAGTCGTACCAGGACATGGTGGTGGAGGGTTGTGGGTGCCGGTAGAAACCACACAGCAGGGATAAGCCTCCTCTCAGGTAACCCAAGCAGAGGGCTTGGAACCGTCACGAGTATTTCTTCAGGCAACATGGAATTAATGTCTGGAACTTCCTACCACAAGGGAGGGGGGACAGCCAGAAGATTAGATGGCTCAGCTATGAGATACATGGGATATCTGGGCACAGAGGCAGCATATGATTTAACACCAAAGGCAAACAGGCAAAGGCTATCACCAGCCTGCTGTACGAGACAGATGTACCTTGCCTCTGATTCAACAAGGCAGAATTCTCATATTCTTATCACGCCTCATCAAGTTCTCTATACGATGAATAGCTGCTGTTGTTGTTTTAAACTGTGATGACCTTTAGTTGAGCAATAAATGAGAAAGCTACCAAGCCTGTCACAGTGAGCATCCTTAAACCAAGGTGAAAACTGTGTGACGGTGTGGTTGCCACTAAAGGTGAATTCACATGACCAAAGAGAATCAGCACCAGACATTCCTGAAAAGATGATTTGGGAGAGCTGGATGACTTTTCACACATTGTTTATGGGGAACCTGTGGCTCTTCAAACTTGCTGGACTCCCAGCTCTCACGGACCCCAGGCTGCACAGCCAATGGCCCTACAATGCTTGAAGGACCACAGTTTTCCCTGATTCCTGCTCTAAAATAGAAGCTCTCTGTCAGAGTGCTTTTCCAGTAGAGGAGAGCAGTGGTTGTCAATTCTGCTGGAACTGACATTTTGGGTGAAAAAATAGCATCGTGCTCCCAGCAGCTGTTGTGTGAAACATGTAGCCCTCCCTAACACTTTACAGCAGGGATGTGGATTCCAGTCCAGTCTGGAATCTAGTCTGCCACTAGTCAGGAATGACAGAAGGTGTGCTCCAGCAGCACCTGAAGGGCTGAGGGTTCTCCACCCCTGAATTAAGAGCCTAATACCCCTGGGGGTTGTTTCTAAGCAGAGGAGCATCATAAACCTTACTGCACCAAATGTGTGGACAAAAAGGCAGCAAGAGACTGACACAAGAGAGCAGGTGGTCCATATCTTACTGGTGGGGAGTCAGCACTTTCTTCTGACCAGGTTGGATTTGATTTAAATCAAATCGATTTAAATCACTAGTCAGTAAGACTTGGTTGAAATCATTTTTTTTACAGAAAGACTCATTCTTGGTGGTATAATCTTAATATTTGCAACCAGATGAAGGTTTTATTTTTTGGAATAATAAATTTCCAGAGTACTTTTTACAGTTTTATCAAAAATTACTGACTTGCACAAGTATTACACAAAGATCCCAAGACTTGTGGAGTATTCTGCTCACAAGGTTGCACTTTCATTTTTACTGCTTCACACTTCGCTACTTATGCAGATCTATTCCATTCAAAACAAATCTATTCATTGAACCTCTTGGAATTATATTCTGTGTATATAAATTTGCAAAGGAACAATGGGATTAAAGTTTTTTTCTCAACTCTGTATGTTTATTTTATAACATTTTTCTTGTGAAGAGAAGGCATGTTATCTCTGCAGACACAAATTCACACTTTTGAGAACTGCAAAAACAAGCATCTGTGATAATATCTTCTCTTTAGAAAAGCTGCCCCAAATACAGTGGTACCTCAGGTTACATACGCTTCAGGTTACATACGCTTCAGGTTACAGACTCCGCTAACCCAGAAATAGTGCTTCAGGTTAAGAACTTTGCTTCAGGATGAGAACAGAAATCGGGCTCCGGCGGCGCGGCAGCAGCAGGAGGCCCCATTAGCTAAAGTGGTGCTTCAGGTTAAGAACAGTTTCAGGTTAAGTACGGACCTCCAGAATGAATTAAGTACTTAACCTGAGGTACCACTGTAATCTTACAGAAACCTCTGGAAGAGCATGACATTGTGAATGGATTAATGGAATTCATTTACCCAAAAATTTAAACATTGCATATAAAGCCTCATGCTACATAAGGTAAAGGGACCCCTGACATTAGGTCCAGTCTGGGGTTGCGGCGCTCATCTTGCTTTACTGGCCAAGGGAGCCAGCGTACAGCTTCCGGGTCATGTGGCCAGCATGACTAAGCTGCTTCTGGCAAACCAGAGCAGCGAACGAAAACGCCGTTTTCCTTCCTGCCGGAACGGCACCTATTTATCTACTTGCACTTTGACGTGCTTTCGAACTGCTAGGTTGGCAGGAGCTGGAACCAAGCAACAGGAGCTCACCCCATCGCGGGGATTCAAACCGCCGACCTTCTGATCGGCAAGTCCTAGGCTCTGTGGTTTAACCCAAACTAATCCTTATTTCCTGATGAATAGCATTTAGACTATAATGTAACTTAAATAGAAAACCATCTTTAGAAACATTTTTCCTCCAAAAGCATTTTATTTTTTAAAATCCAATTTAAATTAAAAAAAATCCAATTTAAATAAAAAAATTCTGATTTTAGTTTTTTAAATCATTGCTTTTATCCACGCTGCTTCTCACTATATACACTGAAAACGCACCTTGCTAGTCATTGCTTCTAAGCCCCTACTTGGTGTCTCAAGGCAAGTCTCAAGTTCTGCTTCATAGCATGGAAAGGGACAAAAAGCTCTGAGGAATGTGGTGGGGAGAAATGTAGCACTCAACAGGAATATGGTGCATTTTAGTGCACTGTTTTAAGTCAGCCTTCTCCAAACTGGCACACAGCCACGCCCATTGTTGTTGGGACTACAATGGGATGGTGAAAGTTGTAATCCAAAAAATCTGGAGGCCACTTGGCTGGGGAAAGTTTTTCAAAGGGCACAAGATTTCTACTTCTGTGTCCATTAAAAAATGTATACAATTGTGAAATAAACTGTACAGCTTTTGTTGATGTTTTTCTTCTTTTTAAAAAGATGAAATATGGGTGTAAGAAAATGGGCTAAGATGCAACATTGAAGCTTTATGAAAGAGATGTCAGAGTTAATAGTGCACTCCAAAGTAAGTAATGTAGAGAGACAGAGCCAGTATCATGGATTCCACTTTACAGGTCTGAAATGGGCTGGACAGGATGCAAGGCTTAGAACAGCAAGAAAATACCTCTAAACACTTTTACCCCACCTTCCTGTCATCAAGACATCCAAGGAAGCTACGTACACTAAAGGGCGGACACTGAAAAACCACACTATCAAAAACACATCAGAGTGAGCAACTAAACCAAATGCAGAGCAGGGCAAGAGAAAAATAAATTAACCAGAGACCCAGGAAGACTTAGCGTGGGAATAGCTTTTGAGAATCAGAAGCTGGGTAGAGCCAATCAATAATAGAAAAGTAACAGGTGCTGTAATTAAAAATTAAAATGAAACCTGAATAACATGATTCTTACTATTAAACTTTAAAGAATACAGACATATATTAAAACTGAATCATGCCCTCTCTCTTATATAGCTTGAGGCTATTTTTAGTATTAAAAGCAACTCAGAGGAAAGCATTTTATTATGAAGGTTAACCAACATAATGGGCACAATGGGCCTTGATTAATGGGAGTTTCCTATTGCACCGTAGCAAATAACCACATACCTTGGGATGCATATGCATATATATGAGAGATGGAATGATCAATGCTTTTTTCTGGGTCCATTTACTGTATTTATTTTTTCCGATTTGAACTATTAAATGGTGATTGTCTTGAGTCAAAATGAGAGTACAGTGGTACCTCGGGTTAAGTACTTAATTCGTTCCGGAGGTCTGTACTTAACCTGAAACTGTTCTTAACCTGAAGCATCACTTTAGCTAATGGGGTCTCCTGCTGCTGCTGCGCCGCTGGAGCACGATTTCTGTTCTCATCCTGAAGCAAAGTTCTTAACCTGATACAGATAGGTAGCCGTGTTGGTCTGCCATAGTCAAAACAAAAAAAATTTTTTCCTTCCAGTAGCACCTTAAAGACCAACTAAGTTAGTTCTTGGTATGAGCTTTCGTGTGCATGCACACTTCTTCAGATACACTGAAACAGAAGTTGCCAGATCCTTCTATATAGTGAGAAGGTGGGGAGGGGTATTACTCAGAAGGGTGGTGGGAATGGGTGGTTGGCAGATAGCTGGGATGAGCCTGTTGACGACTCTTAACGACTGCAATAGGTCTTACAGGAAAAAGCAAGGGGTGAGAAGGTGAAAAATGGCTTTGTCATGTATAATGAGATAAGAATCCAATGTCTTTGTTCAGACCAGGTCTCTCCATGGTTTTAAGTTTGGTAATGAGTTGCAATTCAGCAGCTTAACCTGAAGCACTATTCTTAACCTGAAGCACTATTTCTGGGTTAGCGGAGTCTGTAACCTGAAGCGTATGTAACCTGAAGCGTATGTAACCCGAGGTACCCCTAAACATATTATTTTTTTTAGAAAAAAGCACCGGATATAATATATTTCTCCATCCCCTACATGGGTTAGTTTATAATCTGGCCTTAGCCACCAGGCTGGGAGTTATAGTCCAAAATAGGGGTTGGGAATTGCTAGTCTGTGGGCCAAATTTGGCTCAACCCTAGTTGCCACCTATCCCATACCTTACGAACCGTCCCCACCTATGCCATACCTTGCGACCTATGTGGTGTCAGGGGTGAGGGCAGACAGAGATGCTCCATGACTGAGTTCCCCAGAAAGCACCCTTGAGCTTCGCCTGGTCACGACGCCAGGCCCAAACGCTTCCATTACTTCAAATTTAATAGCTTCCCTCCGCCCATTATTTTCTTCCCACATCCTGTATTGAGCTATAAACTCTTTGAAAACAGACGCTCCTCTCTCTGGCCATAAAGGTTGCCTCTCAGTTATGAAACAATTCAGTTAACGCCGACTAACCTGCATAGGCCTTGGTTCGGTCCCCTCAAGTCGTCATGGCAACCCCAAACCGTTCCGCTCAAAATTGCGGGCCTCAAAGCACTCAGCACGTTGGCGGCCGGGACAGGAAGAAGCAGCCTCTTCACCCGGAAGTATATTATTATATGAGCGGACGACAAGCCGCTCTTCCCTTATCTTTTTTAAAAAGATCCCCTCTGGTAGTAGGAGGACTGGGAACTCTATGACTCTGCCCTGTATGCCCCTAGGCGGCGGCGAGCGGCGTTGGCCCATGTGCCTGCACCCCGCCTCCCGCTCCTCCTAGCGATTGGTGGGATGAAAGATGAAAGGGAAGCGCGTGATCGTTACGTCATGATCAGGAGGCCCTCCGTGCTCCGCCATTCCCTGTCTCGCGGTCAGCACATTCGAGGACACCCATCCTTCCATTTCCCTCTTCGCCGCTTGGGCAGGAGGATGCGAAGACGACTAATAATAATAATACAATATTTGCTTTTTGCCGCCCCACGCGAAAAGCAGCACTGGCAGGTTTATCCCGCGCCGCCCCGCCCCCCCCTCACCCGAGGCCGCTGTTGTCGAAAGTGCCGTAGCTGAAAAGCAGCTGGCTGTCGCCTGGCGAAAGGGAAGGTGGGGGCCGAGAAGTGAGTGTGGGAAGGAAAGGAGGGGGCAAGCTTGGCTGCGTTTTAAAAAAACAACCACCGCCGTCCGCCGGCCAGCCAATCCGAGCGCCGGAAAGGGGGGCACGTGACCCTGTCGGCTCCGAGCGTGAGGTGGGTGTTTTGCCAGAGGAGCCGCCGCCGCTGAGGGGGACGAAGGTAGAGCCGCCACCGCCGCCGCTGGGTTTGCCGAGGGAGGGAGAAACCCCGCGCGGAGGCTCCTGTGGTCGCGGAGGCTGTTCCACCCGCACGCGCGGAAAGGGCCTCGGCGGATGCGCAGGCCGCTGGCGCACTCGCTGCTGGCGGCGGCGGCGAAAGAAGACTGCGAGGAGGCTTCTCTCGGGTCCGTCCCTGGCTGAAGCGGCGGCACCGCGGGAGGGGGCCGCTCGCTCGGGACGGGCCTCTCTCTCGCGCGCGCACCTGCCCGGCCCTCCATCATCCCTCCCTGCCGGTCCCGAGCGTGTGGCGCCTTTGCTCTCCCTTCTCGGCCCCACCGGCACCGAAGAACCTGCTCCCTCTTCTCTTCTTTACCCCTGCAGCCTCGCCGGGTGCGTGTTTGCCTCGGCTCAGGCAGCCCCGCCAGCCCTCCCCTCTTCCCCTTCCTTTCCGAGCCTGCCACCACCACCACCAAAGCCCTGAGCCAGAGGATCAGCAAAGGCCCTCTTACCCCTCAGCAGCCGACGAAGAGCCTTTCTACGACTTTCCATTACTAATCACGGTTTATCTACCCCACCCCCTAGCCCAGATATCTTGATAGGCATCACCTTTCCTCCAAAAGCATAGCGTTTTTTTATACCTTTTGCCATCCCTCCCCCCAGCACACACACACACCAAAAAAGAGAGCGGGCACTTACCTTGTTCCATTTAAACGCTTGGCAGAGAGTCCCTACTTACCTGTGAGGCATTAATTGCTCTCTGGTTCTTACCACGCATACCCAGGCACCTGTTTCTGTAAAAGCGGGGCAGCTGCGAGGTTTATTTTCCTCTGCAGCTTGACACTAGTCCTTTTAGCCCTCTTCTGCCAGCTATTCCTGTTTATGCTGCAGGTGTTTTTAGTCTACAGGCACATAAGCTTCCCACACTACTCAGACGGGACTGTTTCCTGTTACAATAGCCCTCGCTTTCACAAGGAACCTGTGCATTTCCTTTCCTGGGCCTCTGGAGCAGACGTTGGCCCCATTTTGTTCCTTTTCTGTTGGACCTTTTTCTATTCTGCAGGTGTTAGTTCCAATCAGTCCTTCAACCAGTATACTAACACTCCATTGTTTACCCCTACTGGGTAAAAACATAACGGGCAAGGGAGCATTCCACATTTTCCAGACCAGCAAAATATTTCCGTGCCCTGCCAAATCTTCACAGAAATTGACCCAAGCCCATTTAAAGTGGTGCCCTTTTTGTCTTGCTCGCTCTCCTCCAACCCTAAGTAAAGGTTCTATTTCTTGTACCAAAAAGGCAGGGGTCCTCCCTGCATCCTCCTCCAGGTGATCCCATTCTTCATTCATGGTCTCATTGCACCATTGCTGGGAGGAAAGGGTCTGGAGACCTTGGGAGCCTTTTCTTGCCAGGTGAGGGAAGGTGAAAAAGAGACAGGAGGTGACCCCTCAGTAATGACTCCATGAGAAGGGAAGAAGGAGACCTCTCCCTGACAGAAACATATCACGCTTGCCTGGCCATGGAGTGTGTACAAGTCTCCCCCATGCAGCAGCAGCAAGGGAAAGCTGCTGAGGGGGACCACCTCATGCTGCTGCTGCCACCTCCTGCTGTGCAGAAGGAAGAGGAGGGCCTGCTAAGGGCTTCTGATCCTTGGGCTGTCTCTCGAGTGGACGGCAGTCAAGGTGGGACAAAACTTCAAGAGGCTTTGGACTTTTCAACACATCTTCAGAATACAGAAAACCTCACGCACAGCACTCCCACGCTAGGGAGCCATCCTGGCAGAGAGATGGTGGGCAATTCTACTGCATGTCCTTCAAAGGAGGATTTGAAAGATACTGAGCGCTGTGATCTGGCAGAGGAGCAGTTGCAGCCATTGGGGAAAGAGACTTTGAGCCATCCGCTACAGGAAGAGTCGCTGGCAAATAAGGTGGCCTGTAATAATCCTCCTTTGGCCACAGCTGCTGGAGAATGCCTTACGGTTGCTGAAAAATGTTCTCAACAGAACAACTGTTTGCAGGAAAAATTGGACTCCTCTTCTCAGAACTGTTGTTTAGGCTTGGAAGCAACAAGTAGAGAGAGTCCAGAAGATGACCAAACAAGCCATGGTTCTCTGCCTGCTGATGATGGGAAACTGAAGCCTGGTGCAAAACATGTCACATTTCCTTCCGATGAAGACATTGTGTCTGGGGCTGTGGAACCCAAAGATCCTTGGCGTCATGGTAAGCAAGTTCCAACTTCTCTAGAGACCTTTTTCTTTTCTTGCAGCTGGACTGGACTTGTCCAAGCCAGTCCCTTTATTCACAGGATCGGCAATTGGTTTATAGTATGAGAACTGAATATTTCCTTTTATCTTTGTTAGTCACTTATCTACCAAAAGCTCTCAACATGTCTTATGATCAAGGGTTACAAACACAAAGCTATGCAATCCAATTAAAAGTAAGTGCATGCTATAAAAGCAGAAAGCTGTTACAACAAGATGAACTAGGAAATAACAAAGCAATAGGCACTGACCTGCTCTTGAAAACAGGAACATAATTCAGTTGTTAGACTAAGTTCTAGAACAGCCACCCCCAACCTGGTGCCCTCAAGATATTGTGGATTACAATTCCCATCAGCCCCAGATGGTGCAGGCATGCTTCTAATGTTCCCATTTTATGGCTGCAGAACTGAACTGTTTCCAAGGTCACTCACTGAATTGGTGACTAAGCACAGAATTGAATCTGGGGCTCCTGGTTCATGTCTGATCTTCTAAGCACAGAGTAGCCCTGCATAAATGACTTTTATCGGGTTGCCAAACTAATTTGCACTCGCCCCCTTCTTTGAGTAGACTGTGAGTAGAAATACAGAACCTTCTGCTTTTGGTTAACCACCGCTTGCCATGTTGTCTAAATCTGGACAAACAGGTTCATCTAAACTGTGGATAATGGAAACAAGCAAACTTCCAGGCATAAAGCTGTCTTGTCACTAACGGTGGTTAAGATGAACCATGGTTTACGGCCTGGACAATATAGTTAAAAGTGTGGTTGATCTAAAACAGAAGTTTACCATCTTCTTTCTGTCCGCTAGAGGAGGCTAGGATAGGAAAGAAGCATGTGACCCTGGGTGGGAGAAATTAGGCTTATTCTTGTAGTGCTAAACTATGGTTTAATATTGCATCCAAACACTGCCATAGTGTATGCATTGTGGAGTTTTGATGGCTCCATTGTTTAATTTTAAAATACAGTATCTAGCTTCAGATAATTTTTTTAAAAAAGCTAAATGGTGAAGTATTATTATTGATAATTCATATCACTAGTTAGTGCTATTGAGAATGCATTATCATTGAGCATTTTTCAATAATGAAGAATACTATAGTATTATACACAGGACTGAAAAGTTTATGAATGCCTGGTTGATAATAATGTTACATTGGTGGTAAGAATTTTTCATTCCTGAGCATCTCCTATTACATGTGTATTTTTTCCTCTTTCAAGTTACACATTCCTTGGATGCTGTATACCACAAGTGTTCTGTGGCAGAGCACGATGTTAGAATTGTGTTGCAGGTATGCATGCTGTGCAAGTGCGTTGAAAACAGTTTTCTTTTGCGCGTTTTGTATGCCATTTTAAGAGGTCTTTTCAAAGGATCTGTCTAACCTTGGATTATTACGTTTGCGTTGGGAGCTCTTGATCTCCCTCCAAAGCACTTTCCTTCTTGTTGGTTTCTCCCCGCCCCCCCCGCCCCCCCAGTTGTAAGAGCATCTGAGTTGCTCTAGTTTTTCCGAGGTTGTATTTGGAGTTTTAAAATTTACGTATGGTATTTTTGACAATATCTGTGCTGATCTTCCAGAACTGAGAAATAGGGTCAGAGTCAACTCAATAACTGTGCAAGCAGGAGTCAACGCAGCAAGTCCCCCTAGCACCAAGGGGCTTGCCTACCCCTGCAGCCCCATAGTCTCTGAGGGGTTGTTGGGATAATCCCCATAACAACACATGGGAGTAGGGGAGGAGAGAGAAGAGTGTTTCATCCGGCAAAGAGAAATACTTGCACTGACAGAACTATCCTAATAGTGTGATGTTCTAATTCCTCCCATTGAACTGAACATTGAACAGGAATGTAAAGTTGTCCCAACTTTTCCTTTACTTTCCCTTAAGCCTTTGTTTTGAGATAAGTGGGTGTTTAGAGACAAATGGAGGTTAAGAAAGTAAACTTGAATGCATTGACACTTGTTGAGCTCAAAGGAAAATATGTGTAAATACTTTTGTTAGGAACGCCAGGTGGATGTACAGATGTTAGGAGAAGGAGAATGACCCTGTGGTCATTTTTCTATCCCCAAGTGCGTGGTTTGCCTTACCTATAATAGATTCATAGAACTACAGAGTTGGAAGGGATTGTGAGAGTCATACAGTCCAACCCCTCTGCAATGCAGGAATCTCAGCTAGGTCCTACATAACAGATAGCCATCCAGCCTTTGCTTAAGAACCTTCAAGGAGGGAGAGTTAATCACCACTCAAAATTTGCCAGGTTTAAGGCGCTCTTTGCACCTGCCTATTGACCACTTTCAACCATGTGAAGGTGCCAGGGCGCCAGGTTGGCACCTGAGGTCTCCACCATGTGAAGGTGCATGCCTGGGGATCCTTGTATCTCGACTGTTTTCACACACTAATACCCTATCCTGTGGAATTCTATCTGATATATTTTATCTGCGTTATCAGAATTTCAGGAACCAAAAAGTTGTATTGGAAAACAGGACGTTTGAACTGTCTGGCCCCAAAATGATAACTAGGCATTCCATTTTGGTGACTGTAACTGCTTTTAGGAGCTGTTTGGTGCCTAGCTTATATATCTGAATTTCTAACACTTCTCATGGGAGTCTGTTCTACTGTTGAACAGCTCTTATTGTCAGAAAGTTCTTCCTGATGTTTAGCCAGAAACTCCTTTCTTGTAACTTAAATCCATTGGTTTGGTTTCTAGCATCTGAAGCAGGAGAAAACAAGCTTGCGCCATCCTCCATATGACAACCCTTTACATATTTGAAGATGGCTATCATATCTCCTCTGTCTCCTCTTTGCCACAACTTCACTTGATCCGGACACTAGATGCAGCCTAGAATAGCATTAGCTTTTTTTTTGCTGCTGCATCACACTGTTGACTCATGTTCAGCTTGTGGTCTACTAAGACCCCTAGAGAGCAGTTTTGATGGGGTCACACCAGATGTGTATTTTTATAAATTAATTTGTGGTAAGTTAGAGGTAACAGGGGAGAAAGTCTATATGACAGAACACTTGTGGTCTCATAAATTATATTACTTTCAATGAGCCCCTTAACATTTGGCCAGTAGGACAAGACTTGAAATTATAGTTTTTAAGCAGTTTCCATATTAAACGCATTGCATACTGGAGAATGAATACACATTTGATTGCTTTATGCATAAAGCCAAACTACAGCTGCATCATTATTTTACATTCTCAATGCTCCCTTCATGTTCTCACTCCTCAGTTGCTTATTTCCTCTTTCACACAAACCAGTAATGGTTGGAATTAGGTTTGCAGCCTTTCACCCTAAACATTGGTTTAGGGTGGAAAAAAAATCTATAATTTACTGACTTATGTAACTGCAACGGTAACTGCTTTTCACCAGTACTTATTTTATGTAGAAAATAAAATATACGTAGCATAATCAGAACAGTGCACATAAAAGCAATACTTAACTAATTGCAGAAGTTAACTAGCTGAAGCAGAGAAGATGAAAGAAAGTGCAGAGGACAAGAGACCTTCTCATGGTGCCAAACCATAGTTTGGTGTTACAACTGAACTAAGCTGTGGTCATGATTTTACATTATTGTCAAATGTGGTTTTATTATTATTATTATTTAGTAGGGGGAGGCTGCAGACCATAATTGTATCAACAATGTTGTATTCTATTAGAGTTGTCTGTATCTGTAAGACCAGATACAGGCTTTTGGCTGATTGATATCAAATGCCCTTTTAAAATGTGTTGGGGAGGCGGGATTATTGGGTTATTCTTGTTTTTGTTTTATTATGTACAGTATTTTGTGTTTTTATATTGTGATCTTATCTTGTGAACTGGCCTGAGACCTGTGGGTATAGGGTGGCATACAAATGTAATTAATGTAGTAAGAATAATAAATGTTTCAGTGTGCATTGGGTTGAGGATGGCAAGTTTGTGCAGTGTTAAAAAACAATAACCCACTTACGGTATTTAGGCAGAAACCACAATAGACAGAAATGGCAAGATCTGCTTGATTCCCTCCCCTCCCCTTAATTGTTTCTGACTCTTTAGAGCGGCCACCAATTAGTTTTTGAACACACCTTTACAAGCATGTGGTTTAAAAACTATAACGAGGAGTGACACCTATCCATAAGGAAATGCCGCTTGTGCTGGTGGGACTTCATTGAGGCAATAGTTCCCTGTTCTGCTAGTAGACATGCCTGGTGGCTACAGATACAGTCACAACACAATTACATCCTGTGTCACTCAGTGGAGCCAACCAGTTGTCTGTGCCTACATGTAAGGAACCCTGGGCTAGGCAATTTTCTGGTTTCATTGAAGTCAGTAGATCAAGTTTCCCTTGCAGCTCTTTTGGCTTTATTGCTTGTTTATTGGATTTCTTGCCTGCCCTTCACCATAAGGTCTCATGAGGTATGCAGGAGTTGCAGTGTGTACACAGAGATCCTACAGTAGCCATGGCCTTCCCAGTTGGTACAGCAGTTTGCTGCGCTTATTCCTCTGCGCTTATTCGTGATCTGAGCCACTTCCTCTAGAAGTGGAACAGGAGAATACTGTGAGAATACTGTGTGTGTATCAAGAAGCCCCCAGAGCTCTTAGTCAGTGATTATGAGAGAGAGATTGTGTGTGTGTGTTGCACAATGCCCATATGTTGTGGGTCATGGTGCTTTGTTGCAGATGGCTGTGTGGCTTAATTGAAGTGGTTGTCATATAAAAGCACTGATTGATTCAAACAGGGACAGTTGGAGCTGTTAATTTCGCTTTCAATATCAAATGCCCCTTTAAATCGGATTATAGCAGCAATGCATGCGCGTAACACTTGTGTTCAGCCTTTGCTCAGGTTAATGGCATTTCAGAGCCCCTTGCTATAAATTCCTGTTCAGTTCAGGAATCTGGGGCTTGTTCTCTGACGGATTCTGCACTGCCTTCTTGAAAAACCAATGTATTTTATTTGCATGTGGCAACAGTTCTGTTGGTAGTCGAACATTGTGTGCATAATCTGTTTTTGTGGAAAACTTTCTCCCTCTCTTAATTGTATACCCGCTCCAGTTTCAGTCTGTTTTCACTGATGCTAGTTTTAACTTCTTATATGGTTTTGCAGTGTTTATATTTGGGCTGAAAGTAAAAAATGCAGGACTGAAAGAGGAAAAAAAGAACCTCAAATGTGCACATAAGATAAATTTGCCAATACATTTGGTGTAATAATTATTCAGGGGCAACTAGAAAAACTAGAAACATAGAATCATAGAATTGTAGAGTTGGAAGGGACACCAAAGGTCATCTAGTCCAACCTGCTGCATTGATTTGAAGTCCTCAATTCAAATTTTGCCTCTGTCTCAAATTCACTGCATTTCCCTGGTGAAATGCCCCTCACCATCAGCCCCCCTCAACTACCATCTGAAGATACTGTCTTGCCTTACAGGGTTGCTGTAAGTATATCTTGGGTATTGTTCTGAAGTGCTTTGAACCCTGTGATGTACCATATGCATGCATTTGTCTTTTATGACTTGGAGAAACATAGCAGGATCTAAGTCTTTGCTGCTTCTTCCTCTGACACACAGCAGTGGGAGAAGGGAGCAAAAGAAGTCGGTGGTGGTTCTAGGCTATAAGTGGGTGGCCATCCCTGCCAAACCTAACTTGCAAAGGCTGAGCTGAGACACCGAGTCACATGCATGCAAGGTGATTTGTGAGAAAAGCAGCCTTCCTTTTATTATGCATTCTCACTGCTTCCTATTATAAGACAAACCTTCAGCTCACACTCCCACACCCTTCAGTTGCTTTCAACAAGAGAGGGGAGGTATCCTCTTGGCACATTATGCAAATGATATGTGACAAGAAGAAAGCAGTATGCTTTTCATGTGTTCGTCTCCACTCAGGGCGTATCCAGAAATCCATCAGTTGGTTTCACATTGGCACACAGGTCATACATCCTACCCATGCAACCTGTGCCATGGGGTGTTCAACAACAGCATGCCAACTAGGCACAAAGCTTCCCCTGCAGTGTGCCCCTCTCATGGTGTCATTTGGGAATGAGACTACTAGCGACTGCCACTGAAGCAGGGTGGGTGGGTGGGTTGTATCCTGTCCAAACAATAGCGGATAACGTATTTTCTTTGAAAAGTATTGTTCTCGGGTTTCTTGGTGTTGCTGTGCCTGATTTCTTTATCCAGACATCTCCATAAACGCTGTACTTTTCTTCTGTTCCTTCTGATTGCGCCTGTGGTATGCGTTGCCTACGCTGTTTTGGGTCCTGTTTTCCTTGACACCTGTCAGGTCCTGTTATCCAGATAATCATTGCCCATCCGTAAGGGCACAGCTGCTTGTCTGAGCCAAGGAAATGTCTGGGTTTTTGTTTGGGTTTTTTTGCACCACATTTAACTAGAAAGGATGTTAAAGCTGAAAGCCAGCTTACTGCATGAGCTTTAAGGGAGCTCAGAATTTTTCTTAATATTGTACTCTCCCCGATGTCAGCTGCTGGATTAATACTGAACTTTGCTACTGCTAGTATGTAATGCTTACACAGCACCCACATTGCCCTCAGATAGTCCTCTCTAGCACTGTGGACATTAGTTGGCTGAACACAGGACTGCAGGGTTTGAGACTCACCATCCCATAATCAACTAGCTAAGGAAGCATTATGGTCTTCTAGGTGCATGACAGCCCCCACCTGACAACCAGGAAGCTTTATGAGCCCTTGTGGGCTACTGTACATCTGTGCTTGGCTAGGTGGGTCAGAAGCTGTGCAGGCTGGGTCTGGTCACATGCATTGTCTACCTGCAGCGCTTGTTGCACAACAGCAGTTGAGCCCTGGCCCAAATCGGGGCCTTTTTGCAGCTGCGATCAGAGCAGGAAGTGAATGCCATTTGTTGGTGCAACAGTGCTTGTATACCCAGGTCCTTCAGACTTATCAGATGCACTGTCCTCTTTTTAATTCCAGCCTGCAATGTAGGAATTGCCTTTTCTTGACTGTAAGGTAAAGGCTGTAGATGTTAGCATTTCTTGTCCTCTTTCTGGGTGACCAACTGCAAAGGAAGACAGGGCTCCTCTGTCTTATCAGAACATAAGAAGCGCTCTGCCAAATTCAATGAAGTGCCCATCTTGTCCAGCATTTTGTTTCCCAGAGTGGCCACTCCAGTCATACGCTTCAGGAAATCCCATAGCCCATGAAGGCAGCAGACCACTCCAGGGACTGTGATTTCTGTCTCTGAACCTGGAGGCTGCATTTAGCTATTGTGGCGAATAGCCACAGAAACACTTCCATACATTTGCCTAATCTCTATTTAAAGCCCTCTAAGCACACAGCTACTGCACTGTCCAGTGGCAGCAAATTCCATTAATCATTCAAAAAGAGAGAATATCACTCTAATAGTTTCTCCCAGCATGGCAAGCGACACCTACCAAAATTTTGTCTTCTACCAACAATTCAAGGGTGCATAAGGCTTGTCCTTCTTTGCATCTGATTGCCTCTGTGTCCCAAAAAACAAAAGCAAACCCCAACACAAACGAAGAAGCAAGCTATTGCAAAACAGAATGATGGTGCCAGCTGGTGTGAAGTGTCTTGGGTCAGGGCATGACCCACTTGTGCATCCTTATCATCCCACTTAAAATTAATTTTCTCCACCTGTAGCTAAAGAGGTAAAAGCCCAGGGGGAAATGTGGGGTGCATTCCCTCCCCCCACCTTTGTCACATCTATCTGTGAGGTTTGACTGGATTCAGCGTCCACCTTTGATTCAAACCGGCAAACAGGCTTCTGTTAGTACTACTGCTATTAACGTTTATGCAGCGCTTAATCAAAAAACAACAGCAGCTCACTACCCCCAAAAATGAAGAGCTTTGCATAGATCAAAAAAAGACAGACCCTCCCTGCAAGCGCACAGTCTAATAACGAAGTATTTGTACCATTTACCCAAGCCTGTTTATTCAAGGCAGTTTAATCCAGTTACAAAGGATGACTTTTTGTTCCATACCACAAATCCATCATTCAGTAGCAGCAATACAAAAGATGGCAATCGGGATGTGCAAACAACATTATAACAACTTTGGTCTGGAAGTCAGTCTTTGCTGATGTCAAATGCATGCATGGCTTATGTAGTCAAACTTAATTTCTTCCCCTGCTGCCCTTCCTCCACAGAACTGTCCTATTACTACTGGTGTGGTTGCAACCCAACAGTTGGAAAAAAGCAATGCCCTAGATGTTTTGGACTGCGACTCTCATCAGCCATAGGCACCATGGCTGATGGGAGTTGTAGTCCACAACATCCAGAGGGCACTTAGGTTGGGTAAGGCTGCGCTCCACATCAGCTCCTTGGAGCTGGTAAGGAGGCCCAGATCTCTGACTGTTGCAAAGGATCTCTTGGCCTTGGGCAGCCTTTTGCTCTGAGCATGACCCTCCAGCTCCTCCTTGCCTGTCCAGCTGTCTGACCACAGCAAGAGAGTAGACTTGTCTGCCACAGTCGTCTCTGGCCAGTTGTGGAAGCTGCTAACCATTGATCAGCATTGGCCATCCCTCACCTATGAAATCATTCGATTATAGAGCAAATGAATGGGTTATTGGTGGTTGCTTCCCATTCACAGTTAGCTTGCATCATTTTTGTGACCTTTACACATGGGAAGAGAGGACGGTGACCTTTTCTCAGTGTACTTTGGCACTTTGACTGGTCTAACTGGTTAGAAAGCATTTAAATTGCTTCTGGCAAGGTGACGTAATATAATGGTGTATGGGCTGCATGGAGCCTCTGGGTGTCGTGAGCCCTACGATCCCGACTAGCTCGGGGCTGGGGTAGCAGTTGATTTCAGGTGAGAAACAAGAGGAGTAGAGCGGGAGTGATTCCATAGGTGGGGACTGCCCAGGAAGGGCCTATCTGCCCCTTTGATTTTAGACGCTGAGGAAGGGGAGACAGTCCTGCAGGTGCCCTGCCCATAGAGCAGAGACATTCCCTAGCAACGGGAGGAAGAGCCAGAGGAGCTTTCCCCCCTTTGTGCTGCCTCTCCCATGTTGGCAGTGGACCTATGCCCCTCTGAGAAGTGTGTACCTCCAACCTTGTAAGGAGAGAGAGTCTTGCAAATGAGTGTGGCCATTCCGCCTTTAAAAACTCTTGGGATGGCATGACCAGTTGTTGAGACATCTTCATAGCTTTCATTCAGTCTTGGACTCCTCTTGGGGTCCTGTTCCTTAGATTGCAGGTCTTCAACTGATCCAGGGTGGGTCACAATAGCTGCACTACCACCATGCAAATATATGGCAATAGATTAAGTGGGCCCCCAAATGCATGTTTGGGTTAAAGGTGGTTCCTGGGTCTGAAAAGGTTGAAGGCTACTGCCTTAGATGAACTGTGTTTGCACCACGACTTGTACCATTGCAAGTTTTAAGAATAATAATAATAATAATAATAATAATAATAATAATATATTACTTATACCCTCCCATCTGTCTGAGTTTCCCCAGCCACTCTGGGCGGCTTCCAAGAAAATATTAAAATACAATAGTCCGTCAAACATTAAAAGCTTCCATAAACAGGGCTGCCTTCAGATGTCTTCTAAACTTCAGATAGTTGTTTATTCCTTTGACATCTGATGGGAGGGCGTTCCACAGGGCGGGTGCCACTACTGAGAAGACCCTCTGCCTGGTTCCCTGTAACCTCACTTCTCGTAGTGAGGGAACCACCAGAAGGCCCTCAGAGCTGGACCTCAGTGTCCGGGCAGAACGATGGGGGTGGAGACACTCCTTCAGGTATACTGGACCGAGGCCGTTTAGGGCTTTAAAGGTCAGCACCAACACTGAATTGTTCTTGGAAACGGGAGCCAATGTAGGTCTTGCAAGCATAATTTTTTACTCACACCTAAGAGCTTCTGCTGAAATGTTGTGGGCAAGAGCCTGGGCACCAAGTCACGTTTGTATGGTCAGTGGGAATTGCAGATCAGTTCATTTAAAACAAAGTTTCTAGTGTCTGCAGAAGTGTGGCAGAGAGCACACTGCCCTATTAAAACTGCTTCCTCTGGTCGGCATTTCTTAGCTCAGGGACATTCCCCACTCCCTGTTTTGGCCCCTACATTTTCTTCCCCCATCTTTGTCTCTCATACCCTCCCAAAGTCCTTGAAATCACCCACCCACCCATGCCAGTGGGTAGTGTGACCCACATTAAAGCATTATAACCACCTTGTATGTTCTGATCCTTTGGCTGAGTACCATAGATTTGGGAGTATTTCCAGCCCATTGGAGAACTGGAACCTACCACAGGCGCTGTTGCTGGACAAGCGATGGGCCTGGGAGCTTGGCAAGGAGTGATATGGGCAACAGGGGTGGTGATAGGAGGGGGGTGGAGCTAGGCCAGGCCTGCGCAACCTGTGACACAAGAAGCCAGAAGTAGCCCCATGTGGGAACTTCCCAGGAGCTTGGCAAAGCCCTCTCCATTATTTGCAGCCTTAGGGAAGCGGGATGTTTACTTGGTTGGTTGTGTCATAAATTGTGTAGGCTCTACCTAAGGCAAGCATGATTCTCTCCCTTCACCCCTCGCCCCTTTCCTCACTGTAGGAAACATTTGCTAGCAAGAAGCTGGCTCTAATTGTAGGTTAACAAGGACAGTTTTTGAAGGTTTACATTGGGTTATTGGGGGGGGGGACTCTCCCCACCCTTCCCTTTCCCAGTTATTATCTCGGAACTGCTTTTGCTTGGTGCCTGTGTGTTGCCTGCTCTGGTGCACATAATGATGTGGTTTTGTTCACTGTGTTGGCGCAAGTTGAAGCGTTGCCTTTCCAGAGGCCTTTTGCCTTTAAAACCTCAGCTGAGTCATGTCTGGTCATGACGATTAATGTTTTTCCTGGGAAGCCTTGTGTAAGCAAGCAGCTCCCAACTTGCTCAACTCGGAGGACCTGTGGAGTCTGTGGACTTGCAGAACAAACTTTGGAAGCTTATGTATAGCCCCAATTGAACCTCCTGGTTGACAGTGTTATACGTTGGGACCATCAAAGCTAGATCAGAATAAAGTTGCTTTAAAAAGCTGTTGTGTGTGGGGGCGGGGTTTAGCTGTTTATAGCTTGTTGTGTTTCAGAGGCTAGACATGTTAGGGCTGCAATTTTAATTGGTTAGATCCAGATTTCCCAAGCTAGCAGGACCAAGTTGCCAGGGATGATGGGCACTGCAGTCCTAAAACAGCTGGAGACCCAAGTTTGGGAAATCAATCAGGCTTTTAAGTGACAAAAATGTGCAAATTAAAACACAGAGAGCCATTTAAGAAGCAAGTACTGTACTCATAAGAAACTGCAGATGGTAAGCACCATCTTAGGAGAGACACTGACTTTTACCTCTCACACAGAAGGAAATGTCTCTTCTAAGATGATGCATAATCAAAACACAAATAAAGTATGATTTTGCTTCCCAAAACACTGGTATTACTTGTATGTAAATATAATCAATCAGTCAATCCACTAAGATTTTTTTAATTGGGTAGCAGTCCTAAATTATTTGTTACGTTATTATCCCACCCTTCCTCCAAGTAGCTAAGCATGACAGATGAACTGTCACAACCTTATGAAAATAGGCTGGGCTGAGAGGGAAATGCTTTGCCTGAGCATCAGGCACTGAAGTGCCCAAATGGCAGCACAGCCCAACCACAGCTTGCCTCCTGGACTCAGGCCTGGGGTTTCATTCCAGGTTTGTGCAGAAACTGAGCATATATATATATATTTTAAAAAACTGAATCGGGTCACTTGCTCATTTTGTCGAGTCAGTTTTTATGGAAGGTAGATCTGTCAACGGCTTTGAACCACGAAAAGTAAATGGCATCTCTGTATTGTCAGAAACAGCCTATCCTTGGTTATGAGATGCTAGGAGCAGAATGGATGGGGCTATTGCTGTTGTGCCCTGCTGTAAGTTTTCTGAGAAGTACTCTGCTGTGGAAACAAAACACTGGGCTAGTCAGACCTTTTGGCCTGACCAACAGGCCCTTTCCCATTTGAGTCATCTACTCCATGGTGGTACCCTCAAGATGTGGTTGGACCACATCTTCCCTCATTCCTGACAGATGATGGGAGATGACAGTCCCAACTGTAGGGCACCATGTTGGCTATACCTCGTCTATTCTGAATGACAGCAGCTCTGCTGCCTATGGGGTTGTTTTTTAAATGGCAATGGTGGGTATCAAACCTGGGGTCTCTGGCATGCCAAGTGTGCCACTGAAGCCAGTTCTTACTTGGCCACTGTTCCTTGGGCTGCACAAGGTCTCTTTCTGCCAAAATCCGCTGAGACGTGATGCAAGGACTATCTTTGCAACCCTTCTGGCAAGCCATTCAAGTCTAAATCCCACTTAATATTAAGGATGGAGCTGTATGTTATAAGAAACACTGGGTTGCCAGAAATAAGGGCAGCTCCACACCCAAGTTTCCCCAGTTCCCCTCTAACGTGTAGGAAAACATAGCCAGAATCCTGAAATTATGGGGTTCTGTGTTCCCCTACCAGCACCGGCCACTGATGTGGACGTTCAGCCTGCTGAGACCAGGGCATGGGGTAAATCTTACTACATGTTACAGAGTGGCAGAACTGCACAGCGATGCTGTTTTTGGCAAGAGCCCCATGCATCTCATAATTTGACCTTCCATGCTTAGGCTGCCTCTTGTGTGTAAAGTTTGGGCTAGAGCCTGCTTCTTGCCATCAGCACGGGGTGCTGCTTCTCCTCTCCTAGGCTAGTTGCTTCTTTTCTGCCTGCCACCCCCCTCCCCAAGCTTCTGGGTCAGAACCGAGAGGCCTGTCCAATTTCCAGTGCTTCTTTTCGCTGGCACGCTTTTGTTTGCTTGTGAGAAAGACAAATCTTGGCAAGCTTGCCAAAGCAAGAGATTGGGAAAGGGTTAATGTCTGGGTCGTGACTCTTGGCTGAAGTCCCAGATGGAAAATGAGTTGGCTTTGTGCAGGAACAAACAATATTTTTGCCTGAGAGCTGGGAGCTGAAATGTCAAAAGCCGAGCCTGTGGACTCGGGGGCTAGAAAGCTCCCTAGATCAAGAGCCGCTGCAGGAACTGGCAATGTTTGGTTTTACTTGCACCCTTGCTCTCTGTTGCCTGGCACTTCTTAATAATTATGATGTCATTAGTTTTCATGGGGAGAGCCGCCTAATGAAGTCGCTTCCTACAGGCTCTGCTGTAGTCTGTCCTTAATTCGTTTCTGTGCATGCTGTTTCTGCTAAAAGCTTGCCCGCCTTAAATTGTACTTTACATCTCTCACACCCTGGGAGTCTAAATCTGTGTTGAAGGAGTGAGATATAAATTATGTAAATAAATTAGCATGGTAAAAAATGGATCGTGTTGGGCCTGCCGGTGTTACTTATTTATATTTCTTTACATTTCTATCTTCCCAGTCTTTATTGTGGGATTCAAGGCGATGTGCCTTCACGTAGAACTAAGACCAGCATGTTCCAAATAGCTGTCACAAGTGTGGGGAACCTTTGACCCTCCAAATATTGCTGAACTGCAACTCTTAAAAGAGCAGCAATTTCACATTTGAGTTACTTAAGGATTCTTGGGCGAATGCTATCTGGACTCATCAGTTTGTCAGTTTTTATTTTGTCTATGAGGTCTGGAATGTTCTTGTCAACACTATTTCCATTAGTTCTTCAGGCTCTCCACATATGGAAGTTGTTCTACATCATATATTGCACTGTGAAGACAGATGCAAGCAATTCACTCTTTATCTGCAATCTCCTTATCCTCTGTTAGCACACCTAAGGCACTATTGCCTTGTCATCCTACAATCGCCTGCCCAGCTGGTCTCCTGTTAGTAATGTCTTTAAAGAACTGTTTGTTGTTAACCTTTATGTTTCAGCAACGTGCTCCTCAAATTGTTTTTAAGCATCTCTTAATGTCCACTTACATATCTTTTGCGTTCCATTTGGTCTCGTTTGGACAAGGCTTCCGTTTTCTAAGGAAGCCTTCTTACCTTGGCTGCCTTGCAGAATATTTTCTGGAGCAGAGAAGGCTAAGGAGTAAACCCTACACAGATCCAGAGCGAAGCCCCTAAGATGGTTGGATGGTGCCTTGTACGCCTCCTTCCAGAAACTCTTGCAGCCCAGATGGCACCAAATGTATTGCTATGCTTACCTTTGAACCACTTCAGTGAGGCCGAGAGGGGGGTCTTGTCATGTGGGCAGCTCAGGGCCTCCATACACATAACCCAGGATTATGCCCTGGGGAAGTCACTTCAGTGTTGCCAACACAGCAGTTTGACTTCACCTCCGGAAGCACACTCCAGTCTCTCTCCAGACAGTTGGATGCCAACAGCAGCAGCTCTCATCATCTCTTGCCTTTGGCCATGCTTGCTAGGGCGGTTGGCAGTTATATTTCCTCAAGGTCTGGAGGGCGAAAGGTTTTGTCTTCTAGAAGCACATCTCCACTTTTTTGTTCCCAGGGAATTCTTGCCAAACTCTGCTCTTTTCAAGTTGGGTAATCATGGAGGGGCTTAGTAGCAGTGTCTCTTTGTTTAGACTGGCAAGGCACTGAGCTCAAAGAGCACTATTTGATCTACTCTGGCCAATGCTTGCTATGGGGCTTTTGGGGGATCTTGCTGGCCATTTCCTTCCCTTGGCTGGAGCTGCATGGTGATGACGCACAAGCCGAACCCCTGCCTAACGTCCCAAGTTAGGACCGACTGAGCTCAAGTCCAGATGGTCTGTTTCTTCCGTCTAAGCAACATACAGGCGCAACTGCAGTTGAGAGTTAAGCGGACCCAACACAACGCTTGCTCTTTGAAGAATCCGTTTTTGAACTCCTCCGTTGAAATTGGTTTCAGCCATCTGTTGTAGCTGCACCAATACCCCGGTGGCAGCTGGAAGCTGCTTTCTCTTAGCAAACTGAGGCTGGCTAATGTTATTTGGGGTACCGGGCTGGAAGCATATAGATGACAAAGGCAGGCAGCCGGGGAGAGAGGTGCTGAGTATATCCAACAAGAGGGGAAGGACATATGACAGGTTGATGCCCTGGGACTCCCCATTGGAGAACTGCAGAGAAAGCAGCCAAGGAAGTCTCTTTGTGCCAGGAAGCCAGAGCAGCTCACATAGCACCCCCTGACCTCTTTGCTGCTCTGGCCCCTTTGTGGAGAATTCCACCGTGCCACCCTCACTCTGGACATTGATGCTGTAGCCAGCAGTTATTTGTGTATTCCTGTAACTAAATGGATCCTTCCATCAGATGACACTGAGGAAGTCCCCCATGCCTTACCTACCCCAGTCTGTTCAGAGTATGATTTGTCATGTTTCGTTGCCCTCCTCAGAATTGTGGTCACAGCCTCCCAGAGAATTTCCTTTCCTCCCTCCTTCCTCCTCCTCCTCCTCCTCTCTCTCCCTGACCCTACTTTTCGGGTGTTTCAGATCCTAACAACCTCTTCTGGTGTTTTTCTTTTTCTGTAAGCACATTTACCAGCAGGGCCTGCCAAAAATTACCCTGTTCAGACATAAAAGGAAATACTGTGAGGGTTTAAGCCCTCTGGGGAGGGATTTTTTTGGGGGGGGGCGGAGACAGAATCCTGCGTTTGCTCTGGACTTCAGTGCAAGCTTTATATTGCTGAGCTGATCTGGGCTGGCAGCCAAGTACAGCCAGCTACAGTAAGCGGATCTGTCCTCTTCCGCCCCCCCCCTCCCCGTCTTGCAACTCTCCTGCAAAACACTACTTCAATTGGAGGAACAAGCCTGGTCTGTCACAGGACTCCTTCTTTCGCAGAGAGATATCCTCAGTTGTTAGCTTTGCCCGGAGCTTAAAAAGATCAAAAGATGAATCGGGCACTTGTGATACTTTCTGGGAATAAATAAGTTGGAGTTGCTTTTTTTTTGTTTTTGTTTTTTAAAAAATCCTGCTTGAACCTTTATTAGTTGGCTTTCTAAATTGGTGTCGCATTTGTAGTGGAGATGGTTATACGGCTTACCTGCAGCATTTTTACTTTTACGTGTTTGCACTTGTGGTGAACCAAGACTGCAAGTTTTAATTTGTCAACTGACGCTTTATTGCAAATTTTAATAGGTGAGAAACCTAGTATGATTTTGAAGCTATTTTGGTTCTGGTGTGTTACTGTAAAAATGAATGGAAAAGAAGAAAATGAAATTTGCCTCCCCCCACCCCAAAGTCGTGAGCTTGTGATTATTCTGAGGGTGTGTGCCTAAATCATATAATTCCTCCATTAAAAGCAAAACACTGTATTGAAGTTTTGATGTTGAGGTGCATTTCATTGATCAGTTATAAAGCAAATTATTTAATCAGTGAAGGCTGCAGTTGTGCGTATGCTTACTTGTGAGAAAGCCCCGTTGAATTGAGTGGGACTTCTAAACAATAATGGTTGGATTTATTTAGCTGATGTTTTGATTAGGTAGAGTGGAGTGGGAGACAAAATCCTTTCTCTTCGTAAAGGTAAAGGTAAAGGTACCCCTGACCAGTCACGGACGACTCTGGGGTTGCGGCCCTCATCTCGCTCTATAGGCTGAGGGAGCCGGTGTTTGTCCGCAGACAGCTTCCGGGTCATGTGGCCAGCATGACTAAGCTGCTTCTGGCGAACCAGAGCAGCACACGGTAATGCCATATACCTTCCCGCCGGAGTGGTACCTATTTATCTACTTGCACTTTGACGTGCTTTCGAACTGCTAGGTGGGCAGGAACTGGGACCAAGCAATGGGAGCTCATCCCATCACGGGGATTCGAACCGCCGACCTTCTGATAGGGAAGTCCTAGGCTCTGTGGTTTAGACCACAGCGCCACCCGCTTCCCTTTTTCTCTTCATCCCCCCCCCCTTATTGTCGAGCTTCTTTCTCTATGGTTTCTTAACTATGTTACCCGTGAATGGGTTTCCCTCCCACATCATCTCCGTGTGAAGCAAGGGAAGGAGTGAAAGTGAACTTCCGAGGTGCAAGAGGGAGGAACTCTGCCAAAGCCTCTTTGCGGTTCATGCTTAGGGTGGGTCAAAGAGCTGAGCCAGGAGAAAATGGGTGCTTTGGGATTAGGACTCGCTTGGCCAGCGCCTGAGCTTCCATTCATATCACAGAAATGATATCAGGTGATGAAGTGGGACTTCCAGGAGCTGGTAGAGACACCTCTTTGCTTAAACACCTTGCAGAAGTCATTCTGTGCAGTCCAAAGTAAATTATCCAGCTTCTGTAAAAAAAAAAAAAAAAAAGGCAAGTAACTTTAAGGGTACGTGTGTGTGCCTAAAAAAAGGGAGAGTTCTGCCAAAGCTTCATGTAGGCAAATAGAAGGTTAAACACCCCTTTGCCCTGACACTGCCCATTTAAGGTGACGTGAGTCACTAATTGGAGACTCTGCTACTCAACCTTCAGCCCTTGCTCAATTTTAATCTGTGGCCCATGTTAAAAGTAGAGTAGTCTTACGAGGGCATCAGGGTATGTGCTTGTTTTCCCAATATGCAGCTGGTTATCCAGACCATCAGAACTAAACATTGGAATAGACTTTGTTAATGCTGCTCCTGCTTGTTGACAACCTGCGGTTTTGGTATATGTGTGTACGGTCAGTTTATGAGAAAATAAAAGGCATAGATGCACGGCATGGAAAAAAAGGGCCCGGTGGATTAAAAAAAAATGGTGCTACATATTCAGGGTGTGCTCGCTTACAGGGCAGCCTCATTTTTTCCCTTTTTTACATCCTCAGTTCTCTAGTTGTAAAACGGGTCTGGGCAGCTTATTTCACAGGGTTGCTGTGCTACTTTGTGAGTAAAGAAGGACATTCCGTGTGCTTTAGATGCCAAAAGGACCTCTTTGGTATTAAAAATACAGAGTAAATGCAATCCCAGCCTCAACACCAGCTGGAATGATGCAGTTGCCTCCAGGGGGTTGGTTTTGAGAACCTAAAGGGCAGCAGGTTGTAAATTATTTAATTTAGTATTATGATTGCTATACTTGTAGGCAACTGCAGGTTTTTTTAAAAAAGTGTCTTAATGTTTCTGTAAAATGAGAATAAACCCTGATTTGGGTGATGGAACGTAAATGAAACAAATGGCTTTAGTAGCATACTTTGTTACGACAACGTATACATTTGTGTGCACTGCTTTCATCTGGGAGGCTGAGCGGTGCATTGTGAGGGAGGGAGAGAGTTGTCACCATTTGGATTTCCCACTTCAGGCACCAAAATATCTTGAGCGAGCACTGAGTGTGAATAATATTTAGTGACTTGCTGGAACAAAGACTGCCTGTCTGTTCATATGCAATTTTTGAGCTTAATTTTTAAAACCGGAAATTTCACAATACATATTTTGTACAGTGTATTACACCCTGTGTGAGAATTATTGGCAAGAAAACGCCTTCTCCGTACAGTAAACAAAGGGCTGGAAATGGGGAGACTCCCAGGATTAAAATTTATCTAAGTTTAGACCAAGCGACTCTGCTTTATACAAGATAACCACCACCCATAGACTTTCTTGGCTTAACAGAGCTATAAGAACAACATACTTATATAATGTATAAATTGTATCTATGTAAATTATACCCAACAGCATAAAAGTGTCTTTACCACAAGTGTTTACTTTGTATCACTTTAATTTTGTTTTAAATGTATTTGCTTTTTTTGTTTTTAACTGTTTTTTATAATCTTAAGTGTACATTGCCTTGTGAAGGCGATTAATACATCAGTAATAATATAGAGCAGCTTTCCTCTGGCACACTGAAAGTCCATGAGGAATTTCTTGGGCAGGACTATTCATAAACAGCAAACCATCTTTTGTGCTAAGGAAGTATTAGGAAAATCAGCAACAACCGTGCAGATTTATTTCATAAATTGAACACACTTGCTCTTATTTTTAGTCCAAAGTTTTAAGTTATTTTTAGTCTGCTTTAGATTTATACCCCGCTTTCCTATAAAAACAAGAGCCAAAACTACATATAACAGTGGAAGAGAACCGGGCTCCAATACTGCAGTTCAAAAGAGAAGCTGCAATTCCTTGGTCAACATGATTGTCACCTCCCCTTCTTTGACTCTGGCCATCCTATCTCAACCTCTCTGCAGTAGCTGGAAAGGTCTGCCCAGTGTGTACCCTCTCTTCCATCATTCTGGAAAACCCTGGCTGATACCTACATTCAGCTGAATGCCATGCAAACCCCAAACTGATAATATTTTTCTGCTAATGGGCTGCTCTGCCAGTGGCTGAATTTCGCAGGAAAGTCTCTCTTAGCTAGAATGCCTGCCATTTGAGGTGCATTTCTCCTTCAGCAATTAGTAGCTTGAGTTTATTAGTAGCTTAAGGGTTTGCTGATTAGGGGTAGGAGACAACTTCCAAGGGAAGTGCAGGTAAGGTACTGCAGCTTTCAATAGGGTCTGATAGTCCACATTTCTTGGCTCATTGATCCTTATTTTCAGAAGGCAGTAATCACTTTTATTTATCGTATTTTTCGCTCTATAAGACGCACAAGACACACCTAGTTTTTGCAGGAGGAAAACAAGAAAAAAAATATTCTGAATCTCATAAGCCAGAACAGCAAGAGGGATCGCTGCGCAGTGAAAGCAGCAATCCCTCTTGCTGTTCTGGCTTCTGTGATAGCTGCGCAGCCTCCATTTGCTCCATAAGACACACATTTCCCCTTACTTTTTTGGAGGGAAAAAGTGAGTCTTATAGAGCAAAAAATACGGTACCCACTCTCCACTGATATCCTCGAAGTGCATTGTCATATTCTATAGTTTGTTCACTGCCACCATCAGAACTCAACGAAATTTTAGACTAAACAAACAGGCTGGAAAGTGCATTGCACGTTAAATTCACACACGGAATTGAATAATAAACTGCAACCTTAGGTTCTCACTTCGAGAAGCTGGCCAGAGGCTTGCTACAGAACCCCTTTTAGGATCTTTTTTCAAAGCCCAGAACGAAATATGATGCCCAATGAAAGACTTCTTTCTCTCTGCATATCTGAACGCCTGGCCCGCACAATAAAGCAATTAAAGTAGAAGTGTGCAGCAGCTGCCGCAGCTTGGAAATTTCTGGTCTTCCCCGATAATTACGTTAGTGGTGGAATTATCCTTTCTCCGAACTGAGCCTGGAGTGGGGGGTGGAGAGATCGCTCTGCTTCAGTAATCCAGACCGGATTACAACGTTGTAATTGGATCCCTGTGCAACGAACTCTGTTTTGTGATGCAAGCCACTTGTTTTGCTGCTCTCCGAGCGTTCCAAGTTGGTCTCTGTCTGTTCTGGTGTGTAAAAAGGATGCTTTGAGGGCAGCTTTTAAGGGCTGCCAGAATTTCTTGCCTTAATAACAGGCCTCTTGCTATCTGCCTCCTTTGGAGGGACTATTGGGGCAATGGAAGTGGGGGGGGGGAGGGACTCCTTCCTAGGGAAGCACAAGCAATTTAAATTGGCAGTAAATGGGGCTGTGGATGTACTTTGTTCTAAAGCAATCCCCCTAAAATTCTGCTACAAGGTACCCCCAAATCCTGCTGTAACAGGGCCCAGTTTTTCAAAGCCCTTCCCCTAATTTCTCCTGCTTTGCAATAGCTTCTCCTAGCCAATTGGGAGGGGCAAGGAGCCCTTTGGGAAGGGGGAGCAAAGAAATCCAGGCCCCCTGCAAGCCCCTCTGAATCAAAGAGACTGGTTCTGTCCCCTGCTATGTGGTTTGTGGATGAAGGCTGGGAGCAAAGTTCCCTCCTTCCAAAGTTGCTGCTACTGTTCCGTTGCACCTGATTTCTACCTTACCCTTATCCCTTGTAAGACCCTCTGTGTCGTCTTCTCCCAGCCCTGGCTTCATTTCCTCGCACTGGCAGACTTCCTTCTCTCCAGACTTTGCCAGATTAAGGTTTTGCAAGGCATTTTGCACTGGCGTATACAAGGTGCTCTGGCATCTGTGGAGCTTAATTCCACAGCTCCTCTGGCTTTGGGAATGTCTGCAAATGTTGCTAATGCGCTTTTGAGCGTGAAATTAATTCTGGCATGACTGTACTGGCTACCAGTTAGTTTCCAGCGCAATTGAACGAGCTGCTTTTGACCTAGAAATACATAAGTAGCTCAGGACCTCAAGGCCCACCTCTCCCCACATGAACTAGCCAGACCCTGTGCTCATCACTGGAGGCCCTTCTCCCTGTGCCCACCTCTGAGGGAGGTGCAGATGGTGGAAACTTGAGAACAGGCCTTCTCAGTGGTGGCTCCCTGCGTGTGGAAGGCTCTCCCCCAGGAGACACGCCTGGCGCATTGTATTTATTTTTAGGCACCAGGCAAAAACATTTATTTTCAGCTAGGTTCTATGTCCTTTATTTGAAGGGTTTTAGGTGTACTTCTGGCCTCTTAACTTAGTCGGGTGGGTTGTGTTAAAGGTAAAGGGACCCCTGACCATTAGGTCCAGTCGTGATTGATTCTGGGGTTGCGGCGCTCATCTCGCTTTATTGGCCGAGGGAGCCCGGCGTACAGGGTCATGTGGCCAGCATGACTAAGCCGCTTCTGGCGAAACAGAGCAGCGCACGGAAATGCTGTTTACCTTCCCGCCGGAGCAGTACCTATTTATCTACTTGCACTTTGATGTGCTTTCAAACTGCTAGGTTGGCAGGAGCAGAGACCGAGCAACGGGAGCTCACCCCGTCGTGGGGATTCAAACCGCCGACCTTCTGATCAGCAGGTCCTAGGCTCTGTGGTTTAACCCACAGTGCCACCCACATCCCTGGGTTGTGTTAGTTCTGCCTTTTTATATACTATGGTTGGTTTTTAGGGTTTGTTTTCGTTTTTATTCTTTGTCTTAGTGTTAGTATTTTTTAAGCCGTTTTGGGTCACTTTTCACGAATAAAGGAACCAGAAATGTATCTGATAACAATAACAATATTTGCAAGAACAGGCACTAGAAGATTGCTTTTTTAAAACAGAGACCCAAGATTCTCATGAAAGAGTTGTCCGTCCCAAAACACATATTGCACTAGGAAGTCCCCAGTTCAAATGTCACCTCAGCTGCTCTTTGTGACGTGTGTCATCATGGGTGTGCAGTCTTTTTGTTTCAAAGGACAAAATGTGCTAGTAGCCTGCCCTGAGAGAATCACAAAACAGTTCATTACTACAATATACAGTAATGGAAAAGAATTTCCAGTCATTCTGTTTGGTCTATTATTGCTATAAAGTTTGCAACCCTTTCAGTCTCTCTCAAAGCAATTGACATTACATACCTTTTGTCATTCTCCAGATAGCTCCAGTAAATTGCCCGAGTACTGCTAAATCCTGTGCTGTTATGTGTCACTTTTTGGGGGGGGGGGGAGGTTTCAAGTTTTGGGCATGCTGAATCATGATGGGCCATGGTCAAATAAAATAATAAAATTCCTGTGGAAATTGCTAATAAAAACATCTTGGGATCCTGTGTTAATTTTAACTCTCAGCGTGTCATTAATAGGATCTAGTATACATTTTATAGCTTTAATAACAGAACCACCACCAATGAGCAAAATTATCCTTTCTCCTCCATGTTTCCAGCATACACCTGAGCCCCTCCCATTTGTTTTTGACAATTAAAAATACTTTTCACACAGAGGGAAGCAATACATTAGTACCTCTGGTTGCGAACGGGATCCGTTCTGGAGGCCCGTTCACAACATGAGCAGAACGCAACCCGCAGCGGCACGTCTGCGCACATGCAGGTTGCGATTTGCCGCTTCTGAGCATGCGTGTGACGTCATTTTGCGCTTCTGCGCATGCGCGAGCGGCAAAACCCGGAAGTAACCCTTTCCGGTACTTCCAGGTCGCCGTGGGATGTTACCTGAAAGAACATAACATGAAGCAAACGTAACATGAGGGATGACTGTAATGAATCTATTCACCAATGGTCATAGGTGAGGCTTTAAATTAACTGTCCATTTAGCTGGATCATTTTCTTTAATCTGTAATGAAGCCTGATAGATTTGGGATCAAACTCGCTTGGTGGTTTTTACTTTTATAAAGGCAAGCTTCCCACTGGGCATGCCCAGTCCTGTGTGCACATGTAAGGTGATGCTCTGGATCCTGGCCTTTACCCCCACATGCAATTTGGGGGTGCAAATGCTGGTATCACTTTTCAGAGCTCTCATAAGCTGTTGTTGGCATCTGTCTGTCTTGAAACAATGGAGTGCGCCTCTAGGGGCAAAGTCTAACTGCTGTGTTAGCAGCACCAAAGTGACCTCTCTGGGCGCAAGCCTGGGCAGTGTGTGTGGAAGTCCTGAACTGCCCAGAAGACAAGACACACCCCCTCTTGGCCTCACTGATGTGGTCCAGAGGAAAGCAGAGCAATACATTCAGTACCAGCTTGGCTGCAGGAGTTGCCGGAAGGAGGCATACAAGGCACCATCCAATCGTCTTAGGGACGCCACTCCAGATTTGTGTTGGGTTTACTCCTTAGCCTTTTTCTTCTCCCAGAGATATTCTGCAAGGCAGCAGAGGTTGAGGACCAGAGTTTTCCTTCTCCTAGATGGGCTCCCTTCCCAGGTGGACAAGCCCCATCTACTTCCCTCTACAGCATGTGCAGAATCTGCTTTCTTGACTGTTGGATGCGCTATTGGTCTTTTATGCTCAATCTGCTGGATCCTGTCTTTGCATGCAGTAGAAGTCCCTAACTCACTGAGGGTTTGATGCCCAATGGCTACTCTCACCTGGTTTAGCCCGCCAGTCAAAGCCATTCCTGGGGTGTAGCTGCTGTTCCATGCTGACAGCTTCTAGGAGCAAATTCAGGGTGGGGACAAAAGGTGGACAAACTGCCTCAGACTGTGTCTCTCTCCCCTAAAACCCTTTACACCTCTTTCATAAGCAAATGTGTGTAAAGGAGCTCTGAACACCTGAAATGCAGTGGTGATGCTTAAATATGCTAGCTTTCAGCTTTGAAAGAATCCAGTTTCTGAGCTCAGCCATCTGCATTCTGCTGCTTGAATCAATTTGACTATCTGGCACCTGAGGTACCCGATTCCCTGCTCCAGTGAACAAAGCTTTGTGGCTGCTGTCGGGATTCTGGCAAATCATCTCATTATGCAACATCTGCTAACACCAGCAAAAATGCTGGCTGCTTGGACAGGGCTGGAAAAATCCTAGAAACCAAATGCTGGCACCTAGGTTAGAAAAAATACCCCCAATCTCTTTTTCAGGTATTGAACACTTGAGGATAAAAGTTTGCATAAGGGGCCAAATCCTTATGACTAGTCCTGCAACTGATTTCATTGGCACACACAAAAAACATCACGCCAGTTCCCCTCTCTGCCGCCTCAGTTTCCCCTATTACTCTTTTCCGCAACTTTCTAATTCATGAAGAGATGGAGAATTGGTCCCTGCGCACATTGTGGCTCTTACAAGCAAGAAAGTGTTCTTTATTATTATTTAATATTTATATATCCCACTCTTCTGCTAATAAGAGTGGAATGTGACAGAGCACTATATTATAATCTGGTTGCAAGGTTTTAGCAAGCTCTCACCACTAATGACAGGTGACCTGTGAAATTGCAATATGGCTTTTGAAAATTTATTTGATGTGTATTTGTTTATCTGGTTGTTTGACTTTTAAAAATACCCTGTCCCACCCCAAAGGCTCCTTACAGTGTGTAGGTGGAATAAATCAAATGGACTACTAACCATCAGTGTGATCCTTTCTCTCTCTCTCTCTCTCTCTCTCTCTCCCCCCCCCTCTCTCTCTTTCAGCTCAGAATGTGACTGTGGAAGAAATTATCACCGCCTACAAGCAAGCCTGTCAGAAGTTAAACTGTAAACAGATACCCAAACTACTGAAGCAGATCCAGGTATGTGCCTTTCCTTAAGTGCACAGCAGAACCGCTTATCAGATTCGTCTGTCAAAGGCAGAGATGGATTTTTATAAACACTGAAGAAAGCTGGCTGTCGCTGGAACTGAACAGTAATAAAAAAAGTCCTCTCTTGAAGTTGGGTCACATGTATTTCAAAGGCTGCAGCCCAGGCCCATGTAGCACAGCAAACACTAAACAAGGACGAGGTTTGTGTGTGTCTTTCCATTGCTTCCAAGATGGCTGTACTAACCTAGAGAGGGAACTGGGCCAGAGCCCAGAGAGCTAAGTGAGCCTGCAAGGTTATGAACGTCGGAAGGTGCTTCACACAGTAACTGAAGATGCTGAGCTTTGGGCCCTCCCTAAAAGCATACAGGGATAAATCTACCCATGCAGGCAACAGTGATCTTGAGCCCACACCTTCTCCAAAGAGCAGCTTCCTAGCCTCTTTCCCATAGCGGCTGCTGTTTGGGTGGTTTTAGGAAGTGCTGCTCTCTCTGTTGCTGGAAACAAGCAAAAGGAACAAGATCTTCCAATTCAGCAGCAGAGACCCACTCCAAAGGGCAGGGGTTCCACAGACGGGGACATTATGACATGGGACATTATGTCCCATGTCACTGCACAATGGGCAACACCCATTGGCAGGACAAGACGAAGGCCCTCTCTTCTGCAGAACGTGAGAGCTGGGCAGGCTGAGGGAGGGAGAGGTCCCCCTTCAAGTGTTTGGGTTCCCAGGAACCTTTGGAATGGTGCCATTTACACACCCAGGATGTGAAAGAGGGAGGACAATTTTGGCCCCTTATTTTGATTTGAAACTCTTCCTTCTCTGAAAACAACAGCTTGGGACAAAAAATCATCAACTGAGCTTTCAGCTCATGTTGAGACGATTGAAGAATTACCAGTAGCAACCAGAATGTCAATTATCATGAACCAGGGCAAGAAAATGAATCCACCTCTACTTGTTTTGCAGGATTTGCGATGTAACACACACACTTGCATTGTATATTTGGGCCGATGAATGGAAACCTCTTTGTTATGAAGTGGCCAGCTATTATCAGTTTCTGGAATGACAGATTTGATTATGTGCAATCCCTAGTCATTGTTTACAGTGGTGTAATGAACTTTTCGCCCTTCTATTAGCTGGGAAATTTTATTATTAAATCTGTTATTAGACGTGTGCGTGTAAATGTGTGTACATCTGTCTTGCTCATTTCTTTTTGAAAAAAGAAAATTGTGTTGTTTTAAAAAGGCCAGTCTCCAGATTGGACCCAGGAGCAGCCCAAACCAATCCTGCAGAAAGGAGCCACCCCTTGTATATCGGGATATCTCCTTTGATCAGACCTGTTTCTAACTCTGGATCTGAACCAAATTGGGCTGGGCCTGGATCAGATTGGGAAATGAAAGACGCTCATATTACATAGAGCTTTTGAAACAATGGGCAGTCCATGCTTCCCTTTAGGTCTTCTTCTTCATTATATCTTCCCTTTAAGCCGTTCCCTTCTGTGTGTAGTAATTTGCTGTTGCTTTATTGCAGGAATATAAAGACTTGACTCCCAGGATAGAGTGCTTGGATCTGAAAGGTACATATTTCCGTTCCCAAGTCTTCTGTTGACACAGTGCAGATCACTATCACCTTGCCGACTCTGGTTATTTCTCTGTGACTGTGATCCCTCAAGCCTTCTATCTGGGAGTCTGTGCTTGAAAATGGTCCCCTTTGGAGATTAGGAGGGGTTGGGGAGAAAGAATGTTCAGTGTTGTAAATGTGAGATCGTTCTGCCTAGGCCACAGGTGTTACAACATAGTGTCATGTGCAGATTTGATAAACTCGGAGGTCTTGTTTTGCTGGCAAACGCATGAAAATCTTGCGTTCTGAAGCCAGCTCACTATTTCAGAGGTTTGCCAGCATGCATCTACACCCTCCTCCAACCCTCCCCCCCCCCAACAGCACCCCATTTTGTTCACATCCCAAATCCTTTCTCTGGTCCCAGATTTAACATTTGCAATAGCCTGCAAATGTTTGGAAATGAACCAGATTGTGTAACCATGTTTGGCACATGCAAACGGAACACGGCTGACTCCATGCTAGAGGTGCACGTGGCCTTGATTTGGGGTTACGTGGGGTCATCCCCTCCCTCGCCTCTCCCACTCCCTCACCTGGTTTCATATTTCATAACCAGCGAGTCGCTCCTTGCAAACAAACGAGTGAGCATCCTGTTCGTACTGCGGATACAGGTTGCTGACTTCAGGGCACGTTTACCTGGGAAATTTCTGCTGCCGTTGAGAGGCTAGTCCGAGTGGGCAGGGCGGAGAAGATTGTGAAGGCCCCAAGGCATACAAGGGTGGGGACTTCATTGGAGTGGAAAAGCAAAGCGGTGGCTGAGCAGATGGTATGTGATTGGGCAGGAGGAGGGGAAAGAGCTGCCACTTTGGGTTTGCTGGATCCTTAGCAGAAATGAAGCCCAGGCTGCAGTCGTTCTTCATATTTGGAGTACAGCGCCAACAATGCTTTGTGGTGCAAAACGTTCAGCTTAATGTGCTGGGCTTCTTTGGAGGAAGGGGTGGGATATATGTTTAAGAAATACCATATTTTTTGCTCTATAAGACTCGCTTTCCCCTCCTAAAAAGTAAGGGGAAATGTGTGTGCGCATTATGGAGTGAATGCAGGCTGTGCAGCTATCCCAGAAGCCAGAACACCAAGAGGGATTGCTGCTTTCACTGCGCAGCGATCCCTCTTGCTGTTCTGGCTTCTGGGATTCAGAATATTTTTTTTTCTTGTTTTCCTTCTCCAAAAACTAGGTGCATCTTGTGGTCTGGTGCGTCTTATAGAGCGAAAAATACGGTAACTCTGCCTTTCCTGTAATATTTAGAACACCAGTTCTTAGCTCTTATGCAGCAGGTGTTTTTAGAATGTTTCTGTTTAGACTTGCACCATTGTTTAGGGAATAGATGATGAAGTATCATTAGAAAGTCTGGTTTAAACCAGCCTCTCCCCAACCCCTCACCGGTTTAAATCATTTTTGTACCCCACCAAGTTGCACCTTAATGCCTGGGTCTCTATAGCCCGGTTGTTTTCCAGTATTTAATGCAGTGTTTCTCAAACTTGGGTCCACAGTTGTTGTTGGACTGCAGCTCCCATCATCCCTGACCAGTGGTCCTGCTAGCTAGGGATGATGGGAGTTGTAGTCAGCTGAGGACCCACATTTGAGAAACACTGATGTAATGCATCCTGTGCTTGACAGTGAACCCTTTTAAATGCTGGAGGCTTGCAGATTTACTTTGTCTCTTGTTTTCCAGGCGAGAAGTTAGACTACAAGGCTTGTGAGGCCCTGGAAGAGATTTTTAAGCGCCTCCAGTTCAAAATAGTGGATTTGGAGCAAACGAACCTAGATGAAGATGTAGGTTTGCATGTAACATATAAAGAACTGCCTTTCTTCTCCTCCGCCTCCCCCCCCCCCCTTGTGAACAGTCAGCTGAGCTGAATCCTGCCGTTCTTTAACATGGAGAAACTTACAGTTCAGGGCTGAGTGTTTATAAATAAGGAATGTGGCCTAGTGTTGTCTGTTCCCATCACCAACAGCTCTCTGGCATCTTCGGCAAAGCATTTTCCCAGGCCTGTGGCTGGAGATTGAACCTGTGCACACAGAGCTTTGCTACCAGATCACGGGCTCCTCCAAATGGTGTGACTGCTCTTCAAAAACTGCAGCAAATTGCTTTCTGAAAGTGGATTCCTAACATTGGCTAGAATTGGCTCTGTCTAGGCTTTGGGGGCCCTGTTCATAAGACACTTTAGTGAGGCCCCTTAATTTGAAAGAGGCAGGGTGTGCAAATCTAAAATCCTATTGAGCTGCTGCTGGTCACGTAGGGGGAGAGTGGTGGCAGGTTGAGGTGGCCTTACAAAGGTTCGTTCTCATCACTCCCTGGACCCTGTCTAAGGCCTGATCTGCACATTAAATCATAGACTTGTAGAGTTGGAAGGTGCAAGTGGAGAATTGGCACAGCTGAGAGATGGATGGGGTTAAAAGCTTCCTCCCTCATGTTTGTTTCCTTCTTGCATGAGGACTTAAATGTGACCATCCACCACAATTCCACCTTGGGATTCTGCTATGTCTTCCCACTTCATCTGTGGACAAGGTTTATGGCCCACTTTGTTAAGATGTACATCCAGCATTAAAATAAAAATAAAAATGACCCCTTCATTTATTAGGCACTTGAAAGTGATGGATGACCAGCTCCAAATTCTCCCTCTCTCCCCCTGCCCTCTCCCTGCTAAGGAGTATAAATCTGGGGCTGTAGTCAGCTAACATTTACTCAGAGTAGACCCGTTGAAATGAATGAACCTAAGCTAGTCATGGCAAGTAATTCAGTGGGTCTACTCTGAGTGTCTCATCTTAAATTACACAGCCATCAGCGATGTGTTGTGGTTCCCTCTTCATGCAAATTACGGGAGTTGCACTTGAGTACATCGTGCCAGTTCCGTCTGCTCCTCTCACAGGCTTGTTGATAAGCAAGTCCCAACGCGAAAGAACAAATAGTTTGTGGTTGGAAGCCTAGAGCAAGACAGGTCTTGTGTTGTCTCCTTGACTTAGTTTACTGGTTTTTCAGTGCTATGAAGAGCCAATTATTTCCCTGGGGACAGCCTCCCAGTCTCCTTCCCCCTCCCACTAGCCCTGAGCTCCACAGTATACAAATTAGACGAACAAAACTTCTGGGGGTATTTTGTGTTTAATACATTTCATTGCAGAACTTCAGAACCAGAAATGGCATTTGAGAAGTAGCGATGAACAAATACAGCAGGTGCATTCATGAATCGAGGATCAAATTTGAAGAGTTTTGAATTTGATTCTTTGCAGACCTTTACTGCTTGCGGAGTTTCCATGTTCCTACTGCTCTGAAACGTGTGCAAAAGACCTGCTTGCTGCCTCCAGACAGTCTGGCCCTTCCTTCCTCTCCCATCAGTAATATTCAGTAGCGGTGCCCTGAGGATCATCTAGTCCCACCCCTGCAACGCAGGAATATTCAGCTGTCCCATACGGGGATCGAACCTGCAACCTTGGCATTATCAGCACCACACTCTAACCAGCTGAGTGATGTGCTGTACTGTGTTAGGCTGCAGGACCGGGTCAGTGAGGCCTTGTCGCAAGGTGTGCTGCAATTCTGGAAGTCGGCTCCATTTGCACACAGTGAGACTTTTCTTCCAAGTAGGCACATGCAGATTTGGGCTGTGAGCAAGTTGATACTTGGTCTGGATCTACCGCCTTGAAAAAGCGCACCTCGTTTCAAACCGCAAAGAGAACTTGTACATTGTGTAATGTTGTCTTAAAAGATATCAGTATTGCTGCATGAACTTTGCCCATTTTGCGCCCTCTCTGGGTCGCACCCAGGACAGGCTGCTGCGGCCACACCCTTGCTAACAGTCCTGGTGTTTCTTCTTTTGTTTTTGCCAGGGTGCCTCGGCGCTGTTTGATATGATTGAATACTATGAGTCAGCCACACACCTCAACATCTCATTTAACAAACACATCGGCACACGAGGTTGGCAGGCAGCTGCGCACATGATGAGGAAGGTTTGTATTCACGATTAGATAGCATTTCCCCTCTTCTCCCCCCCCCGAAATTGCATCGCTTGCAGGAGTGTTGCAAAAAGAGGGCAAGCATTGAGCCTGTGTCATCATTCATGCCCAAGCCCAGTTTCACTGTAAAGCTGCAGCTCCCATTGCCTGGAAATGCCGTAAGTTACCATATTTTTTGCTCTATAAGACTCACTTTTTCCCTCCTAAAAAGTAAGGGGAAATGTGTGTGCGTCTTATGGAGCGAATCCAGCTGCGCAGCTATCCCAGAAGCCAGAACAGCAAGAGGGATTGCTGCTTTCACTGTGCAGCGATCCCTCTTGCTGTTCTGGCTTCTGAGATTCAGAATGTTTTTTTTCTTGTTTTCCTCTTCCAAAAACTAGATGCGTCTTGTGGTCTGGTACGTTTTATAGAGCGAAAAATACGGTAATATTTCTGCAGTGGTGTTATTGTTTTTTTTCTTCCCCCCCACCCCCCCCCAGCCAAGAGAAAAAGACTTTCCCTCCCTAAGAGTGAGCATTGACAAGTTCTCCACGATTCTGTGGGCCCAGCTGTAGATTTCCCTGGTGGAAGAAATTTGTACTGTCTGGTGCCAGTGGCAGACATAGGGACTCCAGTAGGAAAGAATATATTAATGTTCCAGCAAAATTACAATTTAAGCAGGCAGCAAATCCTATCACACACACACATACCTTGATCTGAAGAGTAAAAGATTCCCTAACTATTTTTAAAAATCCATGGAAATGTGTTGTGACAGTTATGCCACAGAACTCACACTAAAAGTAAGGCAGAAATGGAGGGGGAGATATACAGGTCCTTAAGGCAAAGTGGGTTTGTGCTGATTCCTTGAGAGCGCTGGGTAAGCTATTGGAGCTGCGAGAACTGACTGGGGTTTTTAAAAATCCTGATTTCAGCCAGTGCCCTCCATGGGAGAAGGGAGGAGGGCCTTGAGATGAACAATTTCCCATTTTATCGTTTCCTTCCTGCTTCCCATTCTGTGTGCTTTGCTTTACAAAAGCTTGAAAGAATCTGTTCCCATGTGCAATTGACTAAACCTGGGTGATCCTTTCGTCTGCCTCCCACCTTAGCATTATCTCACTGTTATCTCGATGGCATCCATTCAGGTGTTGAAACAGACGTTGCTGGCGACTTGATCTATACGTGCTGACCTTTACCAGGCATGAGGAGCTCAGGATGTTTTCCTGAATGGCTTTCAGAACACATTGTGATAAAGCTGGTTCCAGGGTCAAGCAAGGTTCATAGTGGGGAATCTCGTTTCCTGTTAAGTTATGCCAGTCCTTTTACTTACGCCACGATCTGCAGTAATAAACCGTAGAATAAGTTCAGATTGACACACACCCCTATTCACACCTGCCCTCTGTTAATTCAGGAACTCAGTGATAATCTCCTGCTTTAACGGGCTTACTGATCTTGCTGTTCCTAGCTGCAAATAGAATAGTTTCCCCAGTGTGGAGTGCTATGCAAAGCCTGCACAGCAGACAGGAATCTTGGGCAGGGGCGAACGCTTCTCGCCCTTACCACAAGCCTCTTTAAAGTTGTTTCTCTTTAAACAGCGGCAGCAGCCTCTGCACCCCTCCACAAGGCACCCCATCCACAGCTTGTGGAGCAGGGCTGCCTGATGCCAAGCGCCGGGCCCGGTGGCAGCATAAGGCAGCCCCAGCACTTCCTCCCGGGAGGAAGAGCTAAGCCACCCACCCTGCGCGAGCCGAAGGCGGGGGGCTTGATCAGCTGAGAAGCCCACCCCTTCGCTCGTGCAGGGGGTGTGAGCTAACTCTTTCTCCGTTCAGGAGCGCGGGTTTGCGGCTGCTAGTTCCTAAACGGAGAAGTCTACCAGAGCTCCCACCCCCGTCTCCAGCTTGTGCAAGCAGGCAGCCATGCGCCCCTCAACGCAGAAATAGAAACAATCCGCCTGCCTGTGTGGGCAGCCGAGGGAGGAACAAGCTACATTGGCCTGGCCGATGTAGCTTGTTTCTCCCTCAGCGGTATGAGGGCCAGTGCGAGATGGCTGCTTCACCCAGCGCTATATCACGAGTGAAACCACAAGCTGCGTCCCTCGCCACAGGCTGCAGCCGGGTGCTGGTGGCATGGGAACTCAGGAGCAGCAGTGGTTTCACTTTCAATACAGTGGTACCTCGGGTTACAGACGCTTCAGGTTACAGACTCTAGTAACCCAGAAATAGTACCTCGGGTTAAGAACTTTGCTTCAGGATGAGAACAGAAATCGCACGGCAGTGGGAGGCCCCATTAGCTAAAGTGGTGCTTCAAGTTAAGAACAGTTTCAGGTTAAGAACGGACCTTCGGAACGAATTAAGTTTGTAACCAGAGGTACCACTGTATACCGATTGTTCTCTCCTGCTGCGCATGTCTGGTCCACTGCATACTCTTCTGGCTGCTTCCAGCCCTCTGACTTGGTTGCGCGACAACCTGCTTTGAGGTGCTGGCTAAGAGTACCTCTGGCTCACGGGCGTTCTGAGCTGAAACGTTTGTTGATATCCAGGTACAGCACCGTTCATACCTTTCTGTGACCTGACTCTCAACCTTTCCTTCCTTCCGCAGACAAACTGCCTCCAGTACTTGGACGCCCGCAACACACCTCTGCTCGATCACTCGGCACCGTTTGTGGCGCGCGCCTTGCGCATCAGCAACAGCCTGGCCGTGCTGCACCTGGAGAACGCCAGCCTGTCGGGGCGGCCCCTTATGTTGCTAGGTGAACAGCTTGAGTTGCCCTCTATGTATCCAGCCAAACGCCCTTCTCTCTTGCTGGCCCTCCGCTTCCATTGTCACTTTTCCTAATTCCCCGCTAAGAGCTCAGCTTGCTGCTAGCAGGCGTCTTTTCTGCGAGGGCTCCTTGCCTGCCAAAGGCATCCCTCTGCAGCACTGCGAATGTGCCAGGATTGGTAGTCATAATGAGGGGCAGAGCAGTCCCCATTGATGCAGGCAAAAGCCCCCTTGTTGCCTTCCCTCATCCCTGGGCTCTTCAGTCAGCCTAGATCCTTGAAAGGCGCAGTGTGGAGGCTCGAGGGGCACCCTTGCCTTGCCAAAGCTCCCAGATCTTCATGCAGAGTCCATGATGGGGGGCAGGGGAGGTGTCGAAAAATATAGGGGAGGATTGAATAGGAACCGGAACCACACACGCTCTGGTTTTGGTTCATCCTGACTCTTCCAATTATGAAATCCAGGCTTTACTACTAACACTGGACTCCAGCTCCCAAAGGCGTCATTTTTTAAGATTAGCCTAGGTGAGAGATACCAAGAGAAGCAGTATTACACTTGGGAGAACGAAACACCCACACCTGGTTTTTTGCATCCTGATGAAGGCATTAATAATGAATAGGAGCCAGCCTAAAGAATGCTAGCAATAATGGATGAAGTTTGAAAGACAGTCTCCTTCAGTTACGTGCCGCCTAGTGACAAATGCCCGGCTGCGGCTGACCTTGTGCTTTCAGTTCCAGGTGTCTATAAATGAAGAGCAGGGAGGGGTTGGTTCTTAAATTCCATTCTCTTCCTCCTCTTGGGTAGCCAATCTTTACTAGCCAGTAGTGGTCTCGCTGCAGCCCCAGGCAGAAGGCAGGTGGATTGAATGAGTTCTCATGGCTTTCAGTCAGTTCTCTGTATTGGGCAGGACAGGCAGTTCCCCTCCTGAGATTTCATAGACTTCCAAGACACCGCTGCCATTTTCTCATACGTTACCTGCCCTTGAAGCGACCCCAGCTTATCTCCTCTTTACTCACTTATTACATCTTGAGGCAGATAAATAAACAGGAGAACTTCTGGTAGATTGTGCCTCTCCTTGCTCCATCCCCACGGGGCAGCCAGTTAGATTTGTCCACCTCATCTTGTGGGCAGGAACGGGGAGTTGTCTCACTGAGGAAAACTGGAGAAAGACAGCAGACCTCATTATTTAACTTGTTGGTTTCAAACGGTCGGCCAGTTGGCTGGTGAGCTAATTTAGAGCCAGTGTGGTGTAGTGGTTAAGAGCGGTAGACTCGTAATCTGGTGAACCGGGTTCGCTTCCCTGCTCCTCCACCTGCAGCTGCTGGGTGACCTTGGGCTAGTCACACTTCTCTGAAGTCTCTCAGCCCCACTCACCTCACAGAGTGTTTGTTGTGGGGGAGGAAGGGAAAGGAGAGTGTTAGCCGCTTTGAGACTCCTTCGGGTAGTGATAAAGCAGGATATCAAATCCAAACTCTTCCTCTTCTTCTTCTTCAGATTAAGGGGCAAGGCCCATCTCTCCTCCTTACTTGCTGCTGGCAGACTCATAACAGGCCGAAGCCCCGGGCTTGTCCTGTGAAGGGATGTATCAGTGGCACAGGGGGTCTGTGGCCTGGACTCACATCCGCTGCCAAGCTGGGCAGGCAGAAATCTCATTGTCACCTGGGAGGTGCAGCAAGGCAGCCACTTCTCTTTAATTTTATTCTCCCCTTTATCTGCTTTCCAGCAACGGCTCTTAAAATGAACATGAATTTGCGGGAGCTTTACCTGGCTGACAACAAGCTGAACAGCCTCCAGGACTCGGCTCAGCTGGGCAACCTCTTGAAGTTCAATTGCTTCATACAGATCCTGGACCTGAGGAACAACCACATCCTGGACTCAGGTGAGGGATCCCTGCCTCGGTCTCCCCCCAATTTATTTGCGAAACTGAGAGGAGGGCTCAGGCTGTGTCTCTGCAATGTGCTTAAGAAGAAAGACAATAGTTGCGGTCTAGGCTAGGGCAGCTCAAATTCTCTTCCAAGAAATGGTCGGATTCTGTTGTTTGAACACATGCTGTTTGACATCGTTAGATGTCAGAGAGATAAACTGTTATACAACCTTCCGTCGACACCTGAAGGCAGCCCTGTATCGGGAAGCTTATAATGTCTGGTGTGTTAATTAATATATTAATGTATTTTTATTTTAGCTGTGCCAAACTACTCACCAGCAAGAAGTTCTTCTAATTTGGAAGAACAGAGCCATCGGCTACTTAAATGAGTTTGGTTGGCTCTGATCATCTGCCTATCACTGGTTAAATCCTTGAACACATTTAATTTGAAATAAAATGTGATGCATTTACCAGAACCTCACGTGGGTGTCTTTGCACATAACGGAAGGCGGCGTTGGATATTTACAACCAAATAAAAAGTTGCCGTCTTCAGTTTCCCCCTTCTTAAAAATCCCCCTCCTAACTAGAACCAAAAGAACCAATTGAACTTAACCCGGGGAATTTGCCCAGCTGTTGCCGTCAGAGGATATAAATCTGATGAGCAAACCGATTTAGCTGTTCCCTAAATCGGACATGCAGAGAAAATGTAAATGTGTTCTTGTGGTGCTCTCTTCTGTCCTTTTAAACACAAATCCAACGAGCGCACAAAATTTTCCCGGCTGCCACCGTGACAGCCGAGTTGGCGGAGCGAGGGGGGAGAGAAAGGGGAGGGGGATTAGTTGAGACAAGGAAAGTGCCGCCTCCGAAAGCCGATGGTGCCTGGGTATTTGTGTCCGACTGAGCTGGTGTCGCGTCTAATGAGGGCTGCGAAAAGGGACTCCCATCCTCCCTCCCTCAACTGCTTGTCATTCGCTTCACAGGCCTGGCGTACATCTGCGAGGGGCTGAAGGAGCAGCGGAAAGGCCTCGTCACCCTGGTGCTGTGGAACAACCAGCTGACTCACACCGGCATGGCTTACATGGGGATGACGCTGGTGAGTCACAGGCAGCCTTGCTGCCCCGGGGCCTCGTTCTCTGGCTCGGGAGCCAGAGGCCAGTCGGAGCTCCAGCCCGACCCTTTTCTGTGGGAGCTTTGTTGGGCAACACGTTGGCCCTCTCTGCCCAGCTGATCTGTTATCTGGGGTTGGTGCCTTGGGGCCTCCTGAGTGTAACAGGGGAGCTTTGCCACTGAGCTTTATCCTCCTCCTTCCATGTTAGGGGTGGGAACATCTGGCCTGGTGCAGTCCGGGGAGGGGTGGGTCACCAAAGCACACTGCGAGCTGGAAAGCCCAGAGGCAGCTGCGCTTGCTGCCCCCCCCCCATCCAGCCCAACGTGAAAACAGAACCTCCTTTTTCTCCTTCCCGGTATTGAAAACAACAGACTGCTACCAAAAGCCATTATAAATCTACGGCTGCTTCTGCCATCTTTAGAATACAGGCGGTGACCATTCTAGGGGCGTCCAATTGACACGCGGGTCCTTTTGCACCCGGGAAAAGGCAGGGTGAGAACGGGACCCCCGTGCGAAATGTTCTCTGCCTGTACTGCGTTCAGCTGTCCCGTCTAAAAAAAAAGGACTGTACCTTCTACACATAAGGCCTTCATTGTTAGAACAGCCGTTCATCTTAAAAGAGCTCTGTATGTATGCAGGAATTCTGTATGGTGGTTCTCATCTCCATGCTGTTGCCATTATCAATTTAAAAATCTGTTGTGTGAATTGTGTCTTTAGACCATAGGCCCAGTTCACGGGTGAGGCTAAGTGAAACCATGACTTTGTGTGAACAGGTGAGCATGTGGGTTTCTGGACAGGCAATTGCAGCCTCTTCAGTCCTCTGTTTGATTCTGTTGCTGGGAGCTAAGCCGTTGTTTGTCTTAGCATGTCTTTCAAAGCTCGACTCATTGTTCGTCTCACTCCAGACAGACCACAAGGTCATTACCAAGGTGTGTTTCTTGATTTACAGTTCATGGTTTGCCTGAAGGAGACAAAGCATGAGCTCAGGTTCAGACAACATGCTAATCCTCAAACCGTGGCATAGCTCGCAGTAGTAACAGGACCAGAGGAGGGACAAAGCAACTGCAGTCTCCTCTCCGGGAGCTTGCAGACTCACTGGACTGGGCTGATCCCTGGTTTGGGTCAGTGCTGTGTGCAAATTGAGCCATTGTGAGCTGCCTTGAAGTGGACTAAGCCCCCAGAGGCAGTCAGTAAACAAGCAACAAACTAACATTCCCTGTTTGCATCTCCAGCCTCACACTCAGAGCCTGGAGACCCTGAATCTGGGACACAACCCCATCGGCAATGAAGGTGTCCGCAACCTGAAGAACGGGCTCATCAGCAACCGCTCAGTGCTGAGGTTGGGCTTGGCGTCGACCAAGCTGACGTGTGAGGGTAAGCCAGGCCACGCAGCCTCCCCGGGTGCTCAGGCGGCGCTCTGTCTTTTCCGAGGGCAGAGCAGCCGCCGCAGGCTTGGTCCCTGCATTCACATGGACTCACTGGCTGTGTCTCTTGGTGCCCAGGCGCTGTGGCAGTGGCGGAATTCATCGCAGAGAGTCCCCGGCTACTTCGGCTGGACCTTCGGGAGAACGAAATCAAGACCGGAGGGTTGATGGCCTTGTCTTTAGCCCTGAAAGTCAATCACTCGCTGCTCAGGCTGGACCTCGACAGGGAGCCCAAAAAGGAATCGGTGAGTCTGTGCTGTGCTTCTGTTGCAGACGGAAGGAAGCAGCTGGGAAAGTCAGAACCCTCCTGAGATGGCCTAGTTTGATTTTCTGCTCATATTAGGTATGCAGGGAGTGCTTGAACCACCAGGGGTGTCCCTGGAGCCTTCAACCCCCACCTAGCCCATAGAATTGTAGCATTGGAAGGGATCCCAAGGGTCAACCTCTCCTTAAAAACCTCCAAGGAAGGAGAGTCCACAACCTTCCGAGGGAGTCCGTTCCACTCTCAAACAGCTTTTACTGTCAAAAAGTTTTTTCCGGATGTTTAGTAGGAATCTCCTTTCTTTTAACTTTGAATCCATTGGTTCAAGTCCTACCCTCTGGAGTGGGAGAAAACAAGCTTGCTCCATCCTCCATGAGATATTCCATTTAGATATTTGAAGATGGCTGTCCTATCTCCTCTCAGCCTACTCTTTCCCAGGCTAAACATACCCAATTCCCACAACCGTTCCTCATAAGGCTTAGTTTCCAGACCCTTGATCATCTTGGTTGCCCTCCTCTGCACACATTACAGTTCGTCAACATCCTTCTTAAATGCCCAGAACTCGCTTTTTAGGCTGTTGTGGGTCAAGGCTCTCAGCCTTGCACGAAATGGGATGATTTTGTGTATACCACCCTGAGTCCCACTAAGACAGGTTGGGATAGAAACATCAAAGCAGAAGCAAAAAGGGTCTTTTGAAAAAGTGGTGGGGGGGAGGAGTTTGGTTGGGAGCGGGAGATGGTATGAAGATGGAACAGGGTATTTTATAAAGGGCAGAAGCCACACACCTTAGCATTTACCCAGCAGTGTTCTCTGCATGGAAACAGAATGGCTTAGCCATGTGCTTTCCTGGTCCCTCACGACCAAACACATAAACACTCTTGACGTCTACAGGTGTCTAAATAGCTGCTTGGGAGCTGGTGGCAAATGCCTTCATGTGGGCAGCTGTCTCCTGTTCCCAGCAATGTGTATTTCCAGGCCCCTCAAGCTCGAACTTCGGAGCGGCATCCCTCGCCGACAGTCCACTGCTGTTGCCACTGAGCTGCCTTCATTTGAAATGCCGCGTTGTAAAAGCTTTCTGTGTCGCGAGGCAGTAACACGATTCTGCCCATCAGGGAGCAAAAGCCTTTGTCCGAGCCACTCAATACCCGCCGTCTCACGTTTCCGTTGCTATAGGTCGGTTTTGCTGGCGTAGCTTTGGCTCCGCACGTGGCGCGTGCCAGCGCAGCCAGCCAGGTAACCCTACTGCCTCTCTGATAAACCTTCCGCTCCGGAAAAAGAGAGGCCCAGTGCCTGGCACTGTCACAGGTGTGCTTTGGCAGGTAGAAAAACTCCAGTTGTGTCAGGCATTTGGCTTCTCTTTGTCCCTTCCCACTTGTGGAAGGCCTTCCCCGTGTGGAAGAGCTGTGGCGCAATGGCAGAGCGCATGATTTGCACGCGGAGGAGTCCAGGTTCAGCCTCCAGCGTCGCCCATGTAGAGATGGGAGAGACTACACCTGGAACCCTGGCAAGAGCTGTTGCCAGTCAGTGCGGGCAATACTGATCTAGGTACACCAGTAGCCAGACCAGCTTCCTGTGGCCTGTCATAGTACTGTTGGGCAAGGGATATCTGGAGTAAGTTAGTAACTCTTTATTGTCAAAAGTACACCTACAAGTTAGGAAAATGCAGATCTGTCAGTCCGACGTCTCTCAGCTACTGCCAGGTGTGCACTCGATGAGGCAGTTGTAGCCACAGAGAGGCCCCTGAGAGATGCACCCCCACATTGAAACCTGCTGCAGGGAGAAAAGAGGCACATCAGCAAAATCAGGAAGAACTTTCTGGCAGTAAGCGCTGTCCGGCTGTGGAACGGACCCTCCTTCATTGGGGGTTTTCGTGCGGAGGTTGGATGGCCATCTGTTGTGGATGTTTTAGTTGAGATTCCTGCGTTGAGGAGGGTTGGACTAGAGGACCCTCAGGATCCCTTCCGATTCTACAATGTATGATGTTTGATGAGCGTTTCTCCTCCCCCTGTACTGCCCATGAAGGTCCATACTTTGCAAGGCTTCTGTGTGTGTAATTTGTCCGGGACCGCAGTGATCTTTTGATCCCCTCCAGCATAAAAGCTCTCTGATTCCTTCCAACCCATGCAGCATCTGAGCTCAAGCAGGCAAGGCCGAACTCGTCAAAACGCCCACCTTCGGGTTCTGTGCCAGTTTCACTTACAACGGTGGTTG